>NC_056524.1:227318173-227388856 GCF_019175285.1 Sceloporus undulatus | reverse complement strand
TAAAGAGATAGTACAGGAATACCTGTTTAACCTAAATGAATTTAGGTTAAACAGGTATTCCTGTACTATCTCTTTACTTATTTTGTGCAGAAATTCCCCTATTCTGTCCTCTGCTCCATTATCCTCAGGTTGAGCACCCTTTGCCTTTTCTGAGAAGACTGAGGCAAAGAAAGTGTTGAGGAATTCTGCCTTTTCTCTGTCTTCTGTTAGCATTTTGCCATCTTCTCCACGCAGTGGCCCTACCGTTTCCTTCTTCTTCCTTTTGCTGTAGACATATCCAAAAAAGCCCTTTTTGTTGTTCTTAACCTCTCTAGCAAGCCTGAGTTCATTCTGCGCTTTAGCTTTTCTGACCTTATCTCTACACATGCTAGCTATTTCTTTGAATTCCTCTTTGGTGATTTCCCCATTTTTCCATTTCTTATACATGTTCCTTTTAAAATTTAGCTGAGCTGAAAGTTCTTTTGTCATCCATCCTGGGTTCTTGCGACACCTCCCATTTTTCTTTCTCACTGGAACTGTTTTAATTTGTGCATTCAGTATATCCCTTTTGAGAAACTCCCATCCATCTTGAACTCCCTTCTCTTTTAGTATTCCTGATCATGGGATCAACCCCAGTATTTCTCTAAGTTTACTGAAATCCGCTCTCCTAAAGTCTAGAATGCATGTCTAACTATGCCTGGCTTCTCCTTTCCACTGTATAACAAACTCCAGGAGAACACGGTCACTTCCACCTAAGGATCCCACCATTTGCACTTCATTAACCAAGTCATCCTTGTTAGTTAGGATCAGATCTAAAATAGCTGATCCCCTTGTTGCCTCTTCCACCTTTTGGACCATGAAATTGTCTCCAAGGCAAGTGAGGAATTTACTAGACCTTGAGGATCTGGCTGAGTTTGACTTCCAACAAATATCAGGTTAGTTGAAGTCACCTAAGCTTTATATGACTTATATATAAACCTAAGCTTTATATGACTTTATAGGCCATAACCAGTACTTTGATTGTGCCTGGAAATGAACCAGTAACCAGTGAAGCTGTTTCAACAAGGGAGTTATATGCTCCCTATAAGTATCCCCATAAGTATAGCTACAGTGTTTTGTACCTGCTGGAGTGTCTGAACAGTTTTCAAAGGCAGGCCCATGTAGAGTGCATTACAGTGGTCCAAGTGGGATGTAATGAAGGCCTGTATCACCATAGCCCGATCTGGTATATCAAGAAATGGGTGCAGCTGGCACACAAGTTTTAATTGTGTGAATCGTGTGAATGCACTCCTGGCAACTGCTAAGACTTTGGTATCCAGGATCTGAGTTGAATCTAGGACAACACCCAAGCTGCAAGCCTGAGATTTCATGGTGAGTGTAAGCCCATCCAGAACAAACAGAGTCCCCATTCCCTGATCTGCCTTATGACTGACCAGGAGCTTCTCTGTCTTCACTGGATTAAGTTTCATTTGTTTGCCCTTGTTTGTCCATTACTGAAAGCAAACATTAGTTCAGTACAGAGATAGCTTCCTTGGAATTAGATGGAGAGATGGAAGATTATCGCACTGGGGTTAAAACGTTCTCCGGTGTGTTCTAATGGGGTCGAGCATGGAGGGTGATGGGAACCCGATGGGGCCCAGAACACTAGTTTACTGCACAGCGGAATGTCTCCGCCACCGAGCGTTCCCATCGAGTTCCCATCGGGCTCCAGGGGACGTCATTTCTGGGGACGCTTTGAAATTCGATGGGAACTCGATGGGAATGCTCGGTGGTGGAGGCGTTCTGCTGTGCAGTAAACTAGCATTCTGGGCCCCATCAAGTTCCTGTCACGCTCCGTGTGGGCCTCCGTTAGAACACACTGGGGAACGTTTTAACCCTGGTGCGATAATCTTCATAGAATTGGATGTCATCAGCATACTGGTGAAACTGCACCACAATGACTTCTTTCAGTGATTTCTTCTAGGTGTTAAATAACATGAGGGACATGATAGGATATTGGTCAGGGGGTCAAACAGGAGTCCCCCAGCACCACCTTCTGAGTTTACTCCTTCAAGAGAGACTGGAACCACAACATAACAATGCCTCCAAGTCCTATCTTAGAAAGGTGACCCAGAAGGACAACATGGCTGATGGTATCAAAAGCCAATGAGAGATATCATCAGGGATACACTTCCCCTGTCCAGGTCCCTGAGTAGGTCATTCACCAAGGTAACTAAAGCTGTCTCCGTGCCACAGTCAGGTTAGAAACCAAATTGAAATGGATCCAGATAACCCATTTCATTCAGAAACCCCTGGAGCTGGAAGGTTACCACTTGCTCCATAAGTTTACCCAAGAATGGAACATTAGAGACTGGTCAGTATTTATTCAGAATGGTGGGGTCTAGGGAGGCTTTTTTTTTTTTAGTAGTGGCTTTCCCAAAGGCTCCTTCAGGCAGGATGGAAATCTCTCTCATTCCGGTGAGGCATTCACCACTGCCCTTACCCACTATTGTTTCTTAACAATGGCAAAATGACTAGACAAAACACTAAGAGTATTTCTACCTATACAGTATGATGAGGTGATAAGTAGAGGAGAAAGGAAAACAGGACAGGAATGGAAAGGTCAGTTAATTTTAATTTATTTTATATTTAAAGTGGAATACAAATAAATATACTAAATAGCAAACAGAAATGATACCAGTGTGTCTTTAAAATAAGGAGAGAAGATAAGCATTAAATCTAAAATTTGTACATGATAAATAACATTGTTTATTATTTAGTTATTTATTTTTATTTACAAGCATAAACCAAGCTATACCTCAAGTCACAATTTTTCCAGCTCTGTACTAATGCTACAGATATGATTCCTAGAGATGGGTAAGGTTTTTTTGCCAGAAAGTAAGCATCTTAAATTACTTGGTGACTAATCAGGTAATAGATCCAATAGCACCCATATGAGGTGTGTTGATATCTTACTAAAGTGGTTGCCATACATCAGACCTGGGCAAGTTCTTGATGTTCAGAGGCCAGATTTGCCTCCTTGGGATCCACTGCAGGACACTTATCTTACAAAACTGAGGTTGTTCCATTTTTTACAAATTCAAAGTGGAGATTCATTTCAAGTTTGTGGGGAAACCATTTTAAAAAAACAACCTACCTGACCTAAAAAGCAAGAGACTGGGCCTTGGTTTGGAGAGGATCACCCCTCTTGGAAGCTTCCAGGAGTAATAAATTTACCATTTTATCCCTTCCCCACACATCCAGGGACAGGAGATGGTCCTGGAGGGATGCAAAAACAGGCTTGGAGCTGTTTGATTCCCATCCATCATACATAATGCTGAAAAAAGGCACAGGACAAAGAATAGTAGCACAGCCCAAAAGAACTTGATGAACAATATTCAATTTTTTTTCTTGGATTTGTTCTAAAGCTTCATTTTAACCCAGGTTGCAGAAGAAAGGCAACAGATTTTTCCAGAGCACTATTTCCATGTGTTTACTTCTATTCTATGGTACAAGGGCTTAATTGATGAGAATAATTCATTAAAATGCCAATATTTATTAAATAATTAATTAAAAGGCCCAAATTTAGTTATCCATGCTCTAGCAGGCACTGGCTAGGTTTCAGTAAAATCATTGCATTTGGTAAATATTTGGAGCAGGTACACAAAGGAAGCTGGAATACAGAAAATATTTGTGCCAATATGTCTGACTCAGGCTGCTACCGAACTACAGATTTAATGCAGTTTGATATCATTTAACTGTCAAGAAAAGTGAAGATATTAAAGTCAAAGGCCTAATAGTGAATAAACTTGTGTTCCAAAATAATAATGCCTATTTGTAGGGATGGTACTTACCCCTGGAACCACAAATTATTTCCCCATCTCTCTGTCGGTGACAATTGAGGCAGCTTACAGTTTAAAACATCCACACAAACCCCATGTCTTAATAATTCACACACTCCCCTAAAACATCAATTAAACAATTAACTATTAAAATCACACATTAAACTTAATGTGTGATTAAATCACATATTGAACTGATTTTGCAAGGCAAAGCTGCCAAGCTACAGATGGTGCTCTTGGGTCATCCTTCATAGTGTTGGAGTCAAATCTTCCCTTGGTCCGATGACTGCTTCTATTAGAGGAAGTGTACATTTGAATCTAACTCCTTATGTTTCCTGCCCTGTAATTTAAGACAGTGGTTTGGATGTGTTCGGCCTGAATTTTTGGGGGGTAGGGGGGCTGAAAAATGTGTATAGGAGTTTTCAGAGGAAATCTGAGGGCTGCAGAATCACTAGAGTTTATGCCACCCAGTGTGGTCCCTCCTTCCTCTCTCCCACCCCTTCTGCCTCGCTCTCTCATTCCACAGACAGCTGGCCCTCTGCCATCCAGAGACATCGAGCAAACAAGGGTGCTAAGGGGAGGCAGGGACCCAGAGTGGGGCTTCTTTTTTGGGCTTCCTTGCTGCCAGACAGCAGGGAAGCGGGTAAGGATGTGTGCATCCAACCCTGCTTTCCTCCACAATACCATGGTTTCCTTGGAGAAGGCAGCCAGGGCAGTGGCAAAGCCAGCATGGGCATGCATGTGTCCACTGCCCCACCCTTCTCCCTAATGGCATAGTTCCTTCAGAGAACGCAGCCAGGGCAGTGGCAAAGCCAGCATGGGCATGCATGTGTCCACTGCCCCATCCTTCTCTCTACTTCCATGGTTCCTTCAGAGAAGGCTGCCAGGGCAGTGGCCAGCAAGTGTATGCATATATCCGCTGCACCTGCCCCCTCCCCACTACCCTGGTTCCCTTAGACAAGACAGTCAGGGCAGTGGGAGGGATGGCAGGGGAGTTTGTGTGTCCAGCACCCCTGCCTTCTGCCTCACTGGCCTAGTTCCCTCAGAAAAGGCTGTCATCTCACCAGGGAGGCATGTGATGGCATACACTCACTGCCATATGGCAGCACCACCACACATACACATACACATTGCAGTGGCAGAGGGCAAAACCAGGTGGAATTCTACTCTGGGGGTCTCCTGGTGGGGGCTGTGCCCCCTGCACCCCCTAGTGATGCCACTGGCTTAAGACAGGAAGCAAACATACTAAGTGAAAGAGACGAGGAGGTGATAGGCATTGATCTACACCTTTTTAATATATCTAAATGATAATCTCTGACCTGCATCTTGATATCAAAAAGTGCATCTTAACCTGAGTAGCCAAATGGCCCTAGCATGTGATCTCCCACTGAAACAAGGGAAGCCATGAGTTTTTGATATGTAAATGAATTTCCTTTCCCAGCTTGGATGAGATTATGCAAAGAGCTGCTAAGTGCTCTCAGGAAAGATGCTATCATGTGTGTCAAGGAAGTGTCTCTCTTTGTGATTGAGGGGGGAACCATTTGAATCAAAGGAATGGCATTTGCAGCCATTTGGGTCCCTACTCTGGCAGAAACATTTGGGTTAGATCAAAACATTTGGTTAGGATGTGAAATACACTTCAAACAGTTTCCTTTGATTACCCTTTGTCTAGAAACCCTGTTAAACCCTTAAAAAGGTCTCCTAAATTTAGAGAGGGGCTGCGGCCAGCCACTCACTGCTGCCAGCCACTCGCTGGGGCCAGCCATTCACTGCTGGTGGCCTCTCGCTGCTGGTAGCCTCTCTCTGCTGCTGGCAGCCACAGCTATGTCAGTTTTAAAGTCAGTCTTTCTCTCTGACTTGTCTGCTGAACCAGACCTGCAAACCTACACACACAAATTGGACCCACCAACTTCTACGTTAGGTGAGTATCTCCATTAGAAAGCCTAATATCTATTCTACATTTACTATGGTGCTTTCTGCACCGGCATTTGGGACGTCCGGAGGACGTCCCATTTTAAAAAAAGGGGCGTCTCTTATAGATGCCCCTGGGCCTAGTACAGACTCCGTCCGTACAAGATGGCGCCGGCCCTTCTACATGGCCGGCGCCATCTTTGCGTATCGGACGCTGAGCGTCCGTACGCGTCGCGTCCCTTGTGACGTAGTGAGTGCACCCCTGGCGCCTCGCTACGTCGCAAACGCGATGGAAAAAGAAGCTCCATTTTGGAGCTTCTTTTTCGGTCCGCGCGGGAGTCAGGCCGTCTGAAGGCTTCGGCTCCCCCGTGGACCAACCGGCGGTGGCGGCAGAGCGCCGCAAAGTGGCGGTATGTACCCCGCCTATGTTATTTCCTGAGTCTTGTATGAATGTGTGAGCGTATGTGCCTGTATGTTTGAATCCTTGTTTCCAATAAAAGAGACATTGATTGTACTTAGAGCCTCTGCCTCATTTCTGGATTTCTAGTTCCTGGTATACAGATCGAAGGGGCGATCCCTGAGGTGTGGTAACAGGCCTCCTCTTGTGACCTTGAGCTAATTAAATTCCCCATTGATAATTTGGTCACTTTTCACTGTTACAGAGGAGGAGCAAAAATTACATTTTTAATAGCCTCACACAAACTGATAAATAATGAATGTTCAAAACCACAGAAACTCCAAGCTTCCACTAAAGCAGCAAATTAATCAGAACAGGTGTGATATAAAAGAGAGGCAAAATTCTGACAGAATAACTTTTTTAAATGCAGTCCATATTGTAATTAATATTTATTGTATTTTTACAATTCAGGATAACTAGGCTTTAAAAAAAAAGGTTTGAAAGTCTTACCAAAAAACTTCAGCAATTGCCTCCATTTAATGGTGGGTGGGGCAGAATGGGGAAGAAACATGAGGAAGCAACAATTTGGAAAAGAGATGACTTATTCAGAATAAAAATCAGAATTACACTCAGATGTTGGTAGAACAAACAGTGCATGACTATTATTTAAATTCATTGCTATGAGATGTTCCTCACACTGTTGTAGAAAGAACAAAAATGTATTAGTATTTGTTTTATTACATAGGTTTTAATACTTTGGGATTGATTTTAATCTAATTGTCTATCAAAAAGAGGTATTGAGAAGAAAAAATAGTTTGCCATGTATTATGCGCTCAGTCACGATGACCTGAATAATCCACAGACAAACTGTTTTTGTATCTGAATCCAGCCAACCAGGAACTGGTTCATTACAAAGAAATAATGCAGCATAACATCTTCCTTTACTGGAGAAAAATCAAAACCGTACTTCAAAGAACAACCTGAAGATCTTTATGATGCTAATTAAAATTGATTTAGCAAATGCAAGAACATAGTTTGGAAGAATGAACTCTTTGTTCTTTTATTTAGTCTGCCTAACCTCTCAAAGCATTTAATTCTAATTAGACAGAACTAAGAATTGAACTGGCAGGAAAAGTCATTGACATTTCATTAATGTCTGGCATTTCATTAAGTTGTAGAAGAAACCCACAATAATCGCATTTAAGCCATCTCCTTCCACGGGCATTTAAATAAGCTATTAAATGCAGTAGAAATGTTTTTGAAAGGAATGACAAGTGATAAAACTTCCTGAATGCTGAATCTAAACAATTTATATTAAGCAGCATTTATTATAGCCATGCAGGACCGGCTCTAGGTATTTGGCCACCCTAAGCGAGAAATACTTTGGCACCCCCTGTCGCCCCTCATAATTATTTTCACCCCTTGATTTCTGCTGTTTCATTTGTTAAAGCTAAACATGACATAAAACTTCAGTTCCAATATCTTGGCATAGTACTAAGAATTAGACAAATAAAAATAAAAAAAACAATTAAAAACTGTACCACAGACAAAGGGGGCACACATTTGTGTTTTGGCCATTGTACAAAGAAACCGTCATACGGTAGGTTGCTTTTGCTTCACTTGCTGTAATGTATTTTCACTTTTATATTGTTTAATTATGCAAAAAATACAAAAAACCCGCTGTGCCACCCTTTGGTGCCCTAGGCGGCTGCCTAGTTTACCTATATTGATGAGCCAGCCCTGTAGCCATGTTTCCCCTCACATTTGACTATCACTATCCCAGCAGCAGACTATACAAACACTTGTATCAACATACCTCATTTTTAGGAGACTTCTGAATAAAGGCTTGAGCGTCCTGGAAGAGCGAGCCATCTTAAAGAAAGCTTGAATTAATTTTAGAATGTAGAAATTTTGTTTTCTATATTGCCAGAGATCATGAAATCTCTGAAAGATGCCAGAGATCACATTTGGATTAAAACATTTCAAGGAACTGTAAGTGTAGCACATAAATTCAACATCAAAACCTATGTTTATAGTAAAAACTTAGAATACAATTTTAAATCATTTCTGTCTCCTTTTCCTACTCAGCCAAAAGAGTGTAGAAACAACTGCATTATTCTCTCATTCTTGCATTGGGTGTACTCTGCTTTACAAATGTTGTTGTTGTTAACCATCCTCAAGTCAATCTTGACCCATGGTGACCCTGCTGTCCACCACTGCTCCTCAACCACCTGCACACCACTGCTCTGCCCAGCTCCTGCAAACTCATAATCATGCTCTGTAATAGAATCCATCCATGTATCATGTGGCCTTCCTCTCTTTCTACTTCACTCCAGCTTTCCGAGGATTATTGTTTTTTTAATTATTCATGCCTTCATGTGTCCAAGTCTTGTAGAAGTCCCACTTCGTATGATGACACATATTCTCATAGGATTGTTACTCTCTCTTATATACCTTTTCATCAGAGAAATCTTACAAGTAGTATTTGATTGTGATACTTTGAATCTTTTGCAGGACTGGTTTTATATCTGCCAGTGTAAAACTATTCTGGTGGCTACATGTAGAGGAATAGTCAAACAACTGTTTTGTATACCATGTTTGCAGTTTCATCCACACCATGGGGGTAAAACACAAGGACAAAATTTCCAGCCACTTCGAAGGTGGGGCATTTAGACGCTACACACCTTGAAAGCAGCTGGAAACTGGACCGCAGCCACACTCTGGATAAAAACTGGAGCAAAAATAAGCCACATTACTCTGACTCAAGGACAAAAATGTGAATCTTTGTTCCTGCATATAAACACACCAATATGAGTGCAGGGCTGCAGCAAAGCAAAGAAATGAAAATGTGACATTTCCAATGTATGCAATTACAATACACATTAACCGACAGTCCAACAGGGGGTCATGGAGTGACGGGGGTGAGTCTCCATGATTGTGCTTTGCCAGTGTATCACTTGCACACTTATGCACCAATGCCCTGTACAGGTGGAGCATTGCATGTGCGACTGTGTGGGTGATCAAAGGGGTGGCTGTGCAATGGGATGGTCTTTGAGCAGATATGGAGGCCATAGGTGGTGTGTTTGTATGACAGTGCACATGTATGATGAGGGGGCAACATAAAAAATACACAACAGAGGAGCTTCGTAGCACACTGTGTTTGGGCCGTGCGTATTTGGCCCAACTTGACAGTGGAGTTTGGACCTGCTTGTGAAAAAAGCAGGATTGAACCAATTCTTCCTGCCCATCTGTTCTGCCCGACGGAGATACTTCTTGGTTAAAGGCTATATTCTTTGCTCTTGCTACTGGCATCATATATTCAATAAAATGTGTGCTAATCAGGGATGGGGAGTGAAGAAATAAATGGCTGAAGAAAATGGGAAGGATACAGAATAGCTAATCTAAATGTTACCTTGAAAGCTTGTTATTATACAATTTTCTCTTACTGCTATAGACTTGACATAATATTTTATTTTTAATAATCCTGTAATGGCTGGTTAGAAATTCATGCATGTTGATGAAAGCAATATAGCAAGAATGCATATGTTGAAAAATAGGATTAGGTGACCTTTTGTAAGACATATACAATATATGTAGTAATTTCTGATAAAGCACTTTGTAATAATGTCTAATGCATATTTAATAGTGAATTACACAAGAGAGCTACACTTCTAATTTTGTAGCACCTTGATAGAAATCTTAGCTTACAATTATTATTAGTTTCTTTATAACTTCTAAAAAAACCCATAAAGAGTGGACACTCTACATTAACTCAACTCTTTAGGTAGGGATAACATTATGAAGAGAGAAATATCCCATCATATGATTGCTAATAAAATTTCTTATAGGAACATTAATCTTTTCACCTCTGTTAAGTCTTTCATTACTCAGAAATAATAAGTCCTGAAAGTTTTTTTTAAAAAAGCCTTGATGTTCTTTTGGGGGAGAAATCATATGGAGAATGTAGAATCCATTTAGACAAGAATCTGAAGTAGAAGGTTCTAATGAAGCATCATTCATGAGTTAAAATTTGAGAGGTTCTCTTCTTGCATATTAAAGACAACAATAAATATTATAGTACTACTAAGCTGATATACTACTAACAGTTATTAATCCTGATATATCCTAAATTTCAGTTCAAATTCAGACCCTGCAACTTACTGAAAGACTCTGACCAATTCCCTCTCTCTCACAAACAGACATGTAGACACAAAAATACATACAGAGAGAGAGAGAGAAGTGTAGTTCAAGAGAGAGCTGGTGTGTGGGTAAATGATGTCATGAGCTCCTTTGAGGTACAGATTACCCTAAAGAAAAATATAAAGTAAAATAATATCAGTCACATTAATCTTAGCAGACAATAGTAAAATTCTTGGAGCACTGTTGTAGAATCCTTAGATTATGTTGTAGGTCTCCAGCATCAAGGGAAGTAATAGTGCCACTGTATTCTGCTTTGGTCAGGCCCCACCTGGAATATAGTGTGTAGTTCTGGGCACCACAATTCAAAAAGGATGTTGAGAAACTGGAGTGTGTCCAAAGGAGAGTGACTAAAATGGTGAATGGTCTGGAAACCATGTCCTATGAGGAACGACTTAGGGAGCTGGGGATGTTTAGCCTGGAGAAGAGAACGTTAAAAGGTGATATAATAGCCCTGTTTAAATATTTGAAAGGATGTCATACTGAAGAGGGAGCAAACTTGTTTTCTGCTGCTCCAAAGAACAGGGTCCGGAACAATGGATGCAAGCTCCAGGAAAAGAGATTCCACCTAAACATTAGGAGAAACTTCCTGACAATAAGGGCTGTTTGACAGTGGTCTCTTCCTACTCTGTGATTCTATGATTCTATCTCAATATATCTATAGAATCTGAAAAATCTGTTTCTCTACAAAATTGAAAAGTTCTAAAACACGTTGCAAAAGTAACTAAAGAAAACCCAAAAATGGATCCCAAGTATTTTGTCATGCCACTCCTCAAAATATACATATTTACTGAGTCCCTGATGCACCACAATATCTAACTAGATAGCTGACTTTAGCTCATACTGGACCAACCTGTTTGTTGTTATTGTTGTTGTTATCCACTCTTGAGTCGATCTTGTCCCATGTCGACCCTGTAAATGAGACAGCTCCAGGATTCCCTATGCTCCACTGCTCTGCTCAGGTCCTGAAAATCCATACCCATGACCTCCTTAATAGAGCCCATCCATCTAGCACATGACCTTCCTCTCTTTTTGCTTCCCTCCACCTTTCCTAGCATTATTGTTTCTTCCAGTGAGTTATGCCTCCTCATGATTTGGCCAAAGTACAACAGTCTCAGTCTTGTCATCTTAGCTTCTAGAGAGATGTCTGGTTTGAACTGCTCTAGGATCCATTTGTTTGACTTCTTGGCTGTCTATGATAACCTCAGCACTCTTCTCCAGCTCCACATCTCAAATGAATGCATTCTCTTCCTATCTTCTTTCTTAACCGTCCAGCTCTCACATGCATACATGGTAATAGGGAATACAATGGCTTGTATGATTCTAATTTTCATGCTCAGTTGAATGTCTTTATATTTTAGGATATTTTTTTAGTTCTCTCATAGCTGCCCTCCCCATTCTCAGTCTTCTTTTGATTTCTTGACTACAGTCCCCACTCTGATCAATATTTGGTCACAGGTATGAAAATTATTTTACTATTTCTATTTCTTCATTGTCTAGGTTGAATCTGTGTAAATGATGGGATAAAACAGAATCAAAGTTGCAGACTCAGATATGCATTATTCTGATGGCTGAGCCTTCTTTCCCAAACCCAAACTATGGAGTTATAACTTTTGAAGGACTGATGTATTAAACTAAAGATTTCACAAACTGAGGTTAATTAAAGTAATCACAGTTATAACAGTGGGATAGAGTATAAAATGGATAAGCAAAAGATCACTAAAATACCCTTAAATCATTGCATTAATCAATATGGAACCACTATATGGCCTTCCAATGCAAAATAAGATATTGTAGAGATGCTGCATTAACCCATGTTGAACAGAACAAAAGCTGGGAGGAATGTGTAAAAATGGAACAAAGGGAATCAAATTTTAAAGAGGAATTGTTGAGGGCAGGGACAGCATGAAAAGCTTTAAAATGTGTTGGGCCATTTATATGCAAGGGCAGAGATGCACATATTCTGCACTAAGCCAAACTATCCTGGATTCCCTTCCAGTTTTTAGCTCCAGAGCACAGCTTCAGTCCAGTTTCTACCTGCTTTAGAAGCATGCACCATCTAAATGCCTCACCTTCAAAGTGGTTAGTAACCATAGTATTTTTTGTGGGTGGGTGGGGGATTGGGCCATGAGCTGGAAGAATTTATTTCTGATGTTTTGCCTGCATCTGTGGCTGGCATCTTCAGAGGGTGGTGGCATGGAAGTGAGTGGGGTATATATACTGTGTGACCTTTGGCTGGGAGGAAGTGTAACTACTTCATTTGGCCGATCTGTTCTACCCAAGATAATCAATGTTTGCTGATTAGCCCATAGGCCATCTCAAAATACAGTGGGCCCTCTCCTTACATGAGGGATCCATTCTGGACCCTCCCCCCTCCCACATAAGGGAAAATTGCACATGCTCACGCCCCATAGTTAAATAAATAAATAAAAATGAAAAATGAAATGTATAAAAATATAAATACAATAGGCAACAATACATTAAATAGATATAATAGAGACAAATTTATACATCATATTTCTTCATCACCCCTACAATTTACCCCAATCAGCTCCACATATGAAGTTCTCAAACATATTGTTTTGCTTTAATACCGAGCTGTAATGAGAGATATTTTTTTATTCTTGACCACTCATAAAGTATGTTGTTCTAATATGTGTATCCCAGTGTATTGTTTGTTTAATATAGGGTCCAAGATACAAATCTCTCATCTGCTGATACAATTTGCATTTAAATAGTATATGTGCTATATCCTCCATTTCATGCTCTCCACAGATACAGGTTTGCTCATTATAAGGGATGCCATTAAATCACCCATATTTTACCATAGTATCAAGCTGGTCAAATCTAGTTTGAGTAAATACCTCCCTAAGGTGTTTTGGCATTTGTATCTTTAAGTAGTGGTTATTTGAAAGCTCTATTTAAATTGGCTCAGTCATTTTAGGTTGCCTACCGTGCTAAGGGTGGCTATATATTTCGAGTCTCAATATCCAAATTTCTTTGTCTTGCACTCTTTTTTGCTTGATCACTATATGCACAAGTTACAGGGAAACCACAACTCCTTATAAAGTAGAAGGGATTGTAGCTGTTCTAAAAGACAATCTTGGAAGTCTATCTGGCTTCATTTCGTTAATTTTACACCAGTAGTTATATACTCTAATTTTAGCTTGTGAGTAGATTGAATAGGTTTCTAATTTGGCTGTAACTGCTGCTGCCGAGGTCCTATTATCTACTCCCAAGATATTTCTCATATGTTGAGACTGTGCTTGTTCTATTACTGAAATGGAATTTAGACCCCAAACTTCTTCTGCATATAAAAGCGTAGGTGTAACCTTGGCTTTATATATGTTAATTATCAGTGTTAAGTTGCCAGGAGAATTGTGAGCTTTTAGTTTAAGTATAAGATTCATGCATACCTTTGCTCTGAGTGCACTCCTTTGATTAGGGCAGGACCAGGACCCAGTCTCAGAACTGGAGTAAGATAGGAAAAGGTATTCACTTGTTCTATTGCCTCACTCTTTATTTGCCATCTATGGGCCCATACAAACAGGCCAAAATAAAGCTGCTTTGGGTCACTTTGGAGGTATACTGTTTAAATGCTGCATGCATCCTAAGAGTCTGGAAGCCACGCCAAAGCCACACTCCAGTCCTTAGATCCATTTAATCAGTAAGATTTTCCTACATGTCGTCTCAGCATTCAACAATTGATTCAATATATCTACTCTACTTGGGACTAACTAACCAATAGGATTCAGGACACAATTTCAGGAATATTTACCAACTTAGAAAATTATGTGCATTACTTTTAGGATATTTGACAGTGCAGGATATACGGTTCAGTGCCTATATGGAACAAGAACTATCTTTTTCAAAAAAAAAAAAGCTATTTTATGCTATTATTTTTCTTATTGAGTTACATTAACTGTTTACTTGTTTACCTATTGTTCCAATAATCTGAAAAGGGAAACTATACTGAATTTATTACAAAATTATCATTTATATGAAACTCGTTATTGCTACTACTACTGCTGCTGCTGTGTGCCTTCAAGTCATTTCTAACTTAAGAGTCTATGGAGAATCGACCGCAGAGTTTTCTGGAACTAAGAGTATGTTACTCACTCAAAATCACCCAGTGTGTTTCCATGGCCAAAGTGGGGAATTTGAGCCCTGGTCACCATATCCTTAGCTCAACACTCAAACCACTACACCATGGCCCCCCTTCACCCAGACAATCCTCATCTCTCATCCCCCTTCATGGGAACTCTGGGAAGAGAGAAGACAATCTCACAACACTGCTAAGAAATAGATAATACATCAGTGGACACATAAAAATATTTCTTCAAAGCCATTTTTAATTTTTGAAAACTTTCTTCAGTTTCTGTTTTTAACAGTAATCTGGTTTAAAATTAAATTCAAATGTAACACATACAAATATTTTAACATTAGACTTTTGGAAGACAGGTTTTCTTTGTAAAGGAAGAACTGTAGAGAAAATCTTTTACAGCATAACAGTCTGTGTACTTATCTTGCTAAGGCTGTGAAACAGCAAGTCCTCTGAGGCATTAGAATCCAGGTGTCACCTTGCTTCTCAAAAGGATTATGCATTGAGCCAATATAGGTAATCTTGTACTCTTATGCCCAAGGTTTACAGTGTAGTAATTTCTGAAATTACTAATACTTATTAGTTCATTTACAGCAGGAAAAACTCACATCCATCTTAAACAATAAAAAACCTATTTTGCCCAATACTTGCTAGAGATGCAAGGAGTGGGGATTGTTTGGGTTGTATTTTTCCTTTGTGTTACTATGCATTTATCTGATTCCTCAATTTTAAATCAATTTGTAAAATGAAATCCATTTATACTTTGAAAGTCACACT
Organism: Sceloporus undulatus; assembly: GCF_019175285.1. Taxonomy (NCBI): domain Eukaryota; kingdom Metazoa; phylum Chordata; class Lepidosauria; order Squamata; family Phrynosomatidae; genus Sceloporus; species Sceloporus undulatus. Next base: position 227,373,672 of record NC_056524.1, on the reverse strand, counting down.
GATCCAATTTTTATCATGAAGTTTGACAATAACAATGGATATAGAAGTGTGCTTATATAATGTTGTATTTCAAAAATTAGTTGGAAATGTGCACATTCAGCAAAAATACATTAAAATGCATATAGTAGGAGAAATTCATACATAAAAATGTGAAAAAGTGAGATAAACCAATGTTACCAGAATCATCCATCCTTCACAGCTACTATCTATACCAGTGATGGCAAAGCTTTTAGGAACTAAGTGCCCAAACTAAAAGGCCTTCTGCCACTGGGTGTTACTTGCTGCTAGGGGTGGGACTTTTATACACTTTTTAGAAATCAGTCTGATGAATGATCAATCACTAGTCATAAATTTCTATCTATATGGTGAAATTCAGTTCCATATTTGACTTCATGGCATTGAAATCTTTGACAGCAAACCAAATTCCTATATCTGTTAACTGGGAAGTGGTGGAGTAAAGATGCTCCATCTGTGGTAGGCCACATTTACTCTAGCAGCTCCCAGTTTACCTACAGAATCATTCAGAAAAGTAGATTATCACTGGAACTATACCTATAACAAGCCTTAAAATAAGGCCTCTGGGGTAGGGTGGATATAGCTTTGGATACAGTAGACCCAGAATTCCTCAGTCCCTTTGAAAGACTGAATGGTAAGGCCCATAACCCACACAAGCTTGGAGCTGGCACAGATAACTTCGTGCTCAGTCATAATAATGTGGGAAAATACAGTTGGAGAACTTTCCAGAAACTTCCATCCCTTCATTTCTCTTTCTAGAGAGCATGAGCCTCCCACTTCACTTCAGATTGCTCTGCCCAGCTTCAAATATGTTATTTTTCTTAGTATGGATTCCCTATACAGGTTGCCTATAATTAGAAGAGTTCTACTTTATGGAAGGTTGTATTGAAGGCATGGCCAATACTTTAGAATGACATCTGTATATTATATCAGTGCTCTGCTATGTTGTAAATCAGTATATTATGATTATTAGAGCAGCCACTTTGAATGCATGCTTATGGAGGGATATGAATTTTGAAACCTGTCGTAACAATTATTTAAATTGCTCTTCCCTCCCTCCTTGATTTAAGAACAGTGACTTAAATCACCTTAATTCAAATCAAGCTACCCCAATACAGTGGTACCCCGGGATACGAAATACCCAGGTTACGAAATTTCCGGGATACGAAAAAATCCCATAGGAAATAATTGTTCCGGGTTACGAATGTTTTTTCGGGTTACGAAAAAATTTTTGGTGCTTTTTTCGGCTTTTTCGCACGAAATCGCGGCTTTTCCCCATTAGCGCCTATGGCATTTCGGCTTACGAAGGCTTTTCGGGTTACGAAAGCGGCCGCGGAACGAATTACTTTCGTAACCCGAGGCACCACTGTACATTGTTTGCAACACCTATTTAAGACTGCATTGCTTTCCTAATAATATAGATCATTGTGCATATAAAAAAACAACACAAAGATTACATTTTGCCAAAAGTGTCATTATATGTACTAGTTGGTGTGCCTGCAGTAGATTGGACATTCATAAACTAAATTAATAAAATGTATTTTATGGACTAACTTATGTAGAAATTTTAACAGAGTGGAGGATTTTGCTGCAATAACAAAAAGGAGTATGCAACCTTGTAAAACAACAAAAAAGCCTTTCTCCACACTGCAGGGGTAGGTGTGAGTGGGGCAGTGCTTGAAGAAGTCCTACCTCTTGCTTCTGCAAACAAAGCAGATTCTGTTATTTTTGCTAAAGAGGTTGCTGTAAGACATGCCTTCATAATTTTAATTTTCAGTTAAGAAAGTACAAATATTCCTGGGTATTACTTCTTTAACAACAACAAAAAGGTACCAAAGACAGGAATAACAGGTGAAACAGACCACCCCAAAAGGGCGGATTGGGGCTACCCCAGTGCTGCTCACCCCTGAGCCATGGCAGCCACATGCCTGCAGCTCCAATCTTGTCCCTCACTGGTGTTTCAAACTGGGTTCTGAAAAGGAGCAGTTTTTCTCTGTCCCTTTTCAAGGTGGCTCTTCCTGGCTGGGGTGGCATCAGGGCGGGTTCAGGCTTTGTTCAAGGCATGTGTCATCTAAATGCCACACCTCCAACACAGCCCAAAGATTGACCATAGAAGGAATAGGGATAGGTCGCTATACCACCAAAAAATAAATAAATAAATAAAAAATAAAAAATCAGGAAACTAGTTATTCAAACAATAACAATAACAAGTGTGATATGAAACAACCAGTTCAGGGAAGAATTGTAACTAAAATTTTAAAAATGTGAACCTTCTAGAACCCTCTTGAAAGCTTCTTCTAAAATGCTTTTATATCTCTACAGGTCTCTGAGGCCTTATCAAAATGGGCAGAAAAGACCCATTCCCCCCCCCACCCCGCTCTGACATAACCCTGTTCAAATGATGAATGCCCAAACCCTCATTATGGTGCAGGCAGTCTGGATGATATCTGGCTATACCAGAATTGGGATTTAATATACTTAAAATGGAATAAAAAACTTATCTGTTGTACCCATGCCATTGTGGCTATCTGCATAGGCATCCCAGTGGACCACTCAGTGCATCCAGCACCACTGCAGGTCACTTGTTCTGACTTCAGAAGCAAGCAATACTGGATGCACCAGGTGGCCCAGAAGGACACATCTGGGCCATGTGGCCACACCATGGTGTGGGAATGGAGAGTGAATTAATGAAGGCAGGTCAGATCAGCTGCAGGGCCAAGGTACTCTGGGCTGCCCCTGGAATATTCTGGCCAGTGCAGACAAGGCCTCAGACAGCTGTTGAAGAACTCAAATTAAATCACCAAAAACCTGAATACAAAGGAAACATATTCAGGTGTAGTTTTATTGGCCATGCAGTAAAATATAACAAAATACAAATTCCACAAAGCAGCAGTACCTTTATTAGGCCAACTCTAAAGCATAAAATACATTACACAAGCTTTCGAAGTTTCATTGGCTTCTTCATCAGGCAAAAAAGTTAAAAATGATACAGGAGAAGAAAAGGGACAAAAGGTTACAGAGTTACATTTTGTCTCAGATGTTACTCTGTTGTCATTTAAGATGGTATTGAGGGATCTCAATGAAGGCAGAGTCCATTGCCTTTCTTGACCATGTGAGGACTAGGGACGAAGGAAAATAAAATACAAGTATTAAATTTTCAGTTCCATTGGCAACAGAAAATTAACTTCCCTTGAGATCCAGCTGTCCTTGAACACAAAGTGTTAACCTATACCTTACTGAGTTGGAAGGGGACTTTAGGATCTCTTAGACTGAGCCACTTCCTCTCTACAGGAACAAAATTAATCTGCTCTGTTATGAATACATATGCTTTAGTTCCAGTAAACCTTTGCTAGCAACCTAAAGAGTCTGTCTCCTGTCAAACATGTTACAACAAATAGAGAGCTAATGCAGGACTTCAAGCCTGGTAGGCAGACTGATGCCACTAGGAGGCTTTTCTGTACCACTGAGTGGAAAGAGCAGGAAGGATCTTGCTTTTAGCTATGTGCCCTAAAAGCTTTCATAAGTTTCCTTCTCCTAAGCTTCTTAACTAAGATATGGTTGTACTAGCAATCTTCATCAGGGATTCATAGAACTGGCTACATGTTATTTCCATTTGAAGTTAGAGTCATACTACTCTAATTTTAAAGTTAAGACTTTTGGCAAGCCTACAGATATATTTAAAGGTCAAAAGGTCTGCTTCTCTTGTTGAGGCAGCAGAGATCCAAATATTTAATTCCATCTAAAAAGCAGGAATGAAATTCTTCTTTGACACAGATAACAGTTTATTTTTTTCTTCAGTTTTAAATATTGTATTTTATTGCACAACAATTATACATGAAATTATACAGTGATGCTGCACTTGCATCACTGATGTGTGACAGTGTACCTATGGCGTACTCATGGCATCCGCCGCAGGAACCAAAAAAAACCTGCTTTTAGCGAGTTCTTTTTGGTGTAGAGGTGTAGAGGGATGCTGCATGGTTTGGCTGCTGTGGCATCCCTCAGCAGCAAAAAAGGGCACCTGTAGCCTGCCTTTTCAGAGCGATGTGTTGAGCCCCTAGGTTAGTCTTCAGGGCCCACTTGGCAGTCTGCAATAATCAAATATCATAAACATCAATTTTGTATTGTTTTCAATAATAGATAGTTTCACAAGTGGGAGGCACTGCTAAGAAAAGTATCCCTTGTCACAACAGTTTTCTTTTGCTCTTACAAGTGGATACATAAGAAGGCTTTCCAAGGTGATCTGACAGTCCTGTTTAAGTATTTGAAAGGGTGTCACATTGAGGATGGAGCAAGCTTGCTTTCTGCTGCTTCAGAAACTAAAAGATGGAATAATTGATGCAAGCTACAGGAAAAGTGATTCCAGCTTAATATCAGGAAGAACTTGCGGACAGTAAGAGCTATTCGACAGTGGAACACACGTGTGATGGAGTCTCTTTCTTTGGAAGTCTTTAAGCAGCTGGATGGGGTTGCTTTAACTGTGAGTTCCTGCATGGCAAGGGGTTGAACTGGATGGCCCTTGTGGTCTCTTCCAACTTACGATTCTATGACTCTAAGGTTGTTCCTAGGCTGTAGACAAGTTGGTATGTGTGAAATTTTGAGCAATTTATATTTGTCTTTAAGTTTAAATACTGAAGACCATTTCAAACAGATTCTTGGTTGCAAACAAAAATGTACCATATGTTGCCATTCTGTATCATCCTATCCTTCATATAAAATCTTATCTATCACTGACACCTCCTATAAATCTTACTTTTCTTATTGTTGTTACTGTGTTGTAACCCTACAGATGAGCCCTTCATCAAGCCTAGTTGACCTTTGATATTGGTTTGAGAGTATATCAAGCAGCTCTGACATTAGGGGGAAAAATGCAAAGTATACAATACCACAATTACTGTTTCCAACTTAGATCAGAATTATTAACTAGTGACTATAGTCAAAGAGAAAATTCTCCAGGGAATTTGTGAATAGACCTGTTTTCATTTTAAACAGAGTTTGTAATAGTTATGTAATAGTTAACTGAGGGATAAGAGGTGGATGAATTCCTGCCAGGTGAATGGAAAGGGCCCAAGGCTCTAATCTGAATGCTCAGCCCTGTTGCCAGTTAGAACCATCAGGGCTTTTTGTACATCATGAAGCATTTTAATATTGGGGCTTCATTCTTGGGCTAAATTGAGTAAATTCAGTATGGATAGGGGTCCACTGGATGAATCACTTGTATCGCATAATTCATGGCAGATTATAGCAATTTGGTAAAGATGGTTATTGCATTTGATTTGAAATAAAATATAATACTGCATCTTTCCATTCTACTGCATCAATTATCTGGCTGTTTCAAGTTATATCTTCTAATTCTTTAGTTAAAAAGCTTTTGCACTATTTTGAATTTACTTAATGTTGAAAGATGCAACACAATTTAGCTTCTATCATTAATGCATACAGTATATGGTTTCCACCCAGAACAAGAGAATGCTATTGGGGATACTTAGCATTTCTGCTGTAGCAATGGAGGATTATATGATCCCAGAACTTTTAGAGTTAACTTAACATTAATATTAATCACTACAACTTTGATTTAGAAAAATTGCATAGCCAATTTTCTCAAACCATCCTTCTTAAAAACCATGTTCACTGCTCTCCTGACTATAAAAAGGAACATTGGTAAGACAGGTACTTCAAGAGAATGAGCCCCCCTTAAAATATGCCCTTCTCTTAATTTTTAAATAAGGAACATAATGTTCCATACACATCTCAGACAGAAGACAAAATGTACATATAAATGTTGATCAAAAAAAGCTAAGACTTTGAATCACTCTGGATGTTTTAGAAATCAATTGATAAGCTTACAAAATAATTTTCATGGAGAACCAAAACAAGAGCAGTCTAAATTTGTATGCATCATTTTTCCAAAGGTTAAAGGAATTCTGTAGAAGTGACCACCCCACAAGCACTGGAATTATATGAACATAGGAGAAGCAGTGGTGGGCCATTCTGCAAAATACATAGCCCCCACATTAGTCTGAATATGAACTGATGTCTAATTACATGCTTTCTGGCTGGTGATGAAATTTTCCCATTTTTCAGTTCATACTGCTGAACCACTTTAAAATGATGAGACCAGACAAATTATTTGGGTTGGGAAGGGTTGGGTTTTTTTTTTAATTATTCAGCTTTCTGAACCTATGAACTACAAGGGGGGTGGAATTACCTATTGTGGGATCCACTGAAGTGGGGGAGTCACACTCTGACCCCTTCCTCAGTAACCTCTGAATGGAGCAATAGTGCTGTCTCTATCCAGGGAAGTCAAGCCAATGAGTCCTCTCCCTCAGGCCCCTTGACTTGAAGTGAGGCTGTGTCCAATGTCAATACTGCAGGTAGTCTCCTTCCCCAATATCAGTCTTCAAGTTCTGCTGAGGGAACACATTCAACTGTGCACATCCAAAATTTATCTAATAATTTGAAACTTATTTTAGATTTTTCACTTGTTTTCCATTATTATTCCATCTGAATTAGAGTAAGGATGCTTTACTTGGCTACTCTTCATGAATTATATTTGTTGTGGTATTTCTTATGAATTGGCAGTTGCTAGGGAACTAGAACAATATGGCAAAATCCCAGTAAAGTCCTACCTGTGGTCTTTCTTTCCATACACCTCTGGGTGAATGCTGAGGTAACACAATACCCCTGCTGGACTAGATAAGTATTTGGTCTGATCCACCATGGTTCTTTTCATATTCTTTTTTATACCTACAATAAGAGTCCTAAGGCTTATATAAATTGCCAGTTGTCTTTTCACCTGAAATAAGTATCATATTCAAGGCAAGGCAAAATGGGAAAACTGTTCTATCTCAGCAAACAGTAGTACATCCACCCACCCAAGAGTTGTGTTTAACACAGAGCCACTATGTGTGCACCCTTCTAAGATTAGACAATATATTTTCAAGCCCTCCTTTAGCTGCAGTTTGGTCAGCTGCAGAAAAGGTAGCAAGCTGAGCAGGACAGAGATGAGAATCAGTAAATAGGTACAATGCATTGTTGTTAACCATATAGTCTTAGAAAGTCAAGCATCAATTAAAATGATTTCCTTTAAAATGTTATGATAAATCTATTGATCTTTCAAGATGTGCACTTAACATAAGCAATCTTGGTATGATTAACATAGGACCTGCATTTTAAAAAAAATCATAAGTAAAGCTTTGTTGATTAAGCAATCAGTTAATATTGAATGTCACTAAACTCTCATTATCTCTCCAAGTTGTCAAGACAGGATCAATTCCCATCCATCAGTCTGAAAGAGTACACTAAGGTTCACATGCAACCAATACTGTAATTAAGCAGCAGCGTTAATCACCCGGTCATCTGAACTCATCCTGGAATCAGGTCTAAAGTTCTTCAGCTATAAGCTTTCCCCTAACTTTATGAAAAGCAGGGAACAAATATGAGGCATGATAACAGTATTTCTCCTCTAAATATAGCTTTAGAAAAACGATACGCAAATCATAACAGAAAACTACAACATAAATCCTCATCACAGATACAGGTTGCTGATTCCATGCAATTAAAGACAGTAGATTTAACAAACCCCAACTATACTAAGTAAACCCAAAATATCAGTAGGCGATCTGCCACTATTTTTCCAGAGGTGTATTTTATTTTATTTTATTTTATTTTATTTTATTTTATTTATTGGGGGGGAGGTAAGGAAATCTCTGCTGAGCTCATTCTTTGAAATAAAGTCTCCTACTCTGCAAATTTAAAGGATTTTACAATACCAACCCTAGAAGTCATGCCACCTTCCCAGTTGGTCAGTCAAGAAAATGAGGCCCCAATTTTGACACTGTGCTATATTATTTTATTACTGTTTACGTGTGAGCATATATGCCTTCAAGTTTCCTGTCTACTTATGGCAACCCCATGAATTTCATAGGGTTTTCCTAGGCAAGGAGTACTCAGAGATGGTGTTGATAGTTGTATGTAGCTCATAATAACTGGTATTTGTTGGCAGTTTCCCACCAAAATACTATCCAGGGCTGACCCTGCCTAGCTTATAAGATAAGACAAGATCTGGAGCCTTTAGGCTATTTAAGTGCCACATATATACCACTTGTTTAAAAGGAAAATTGATTAATTATGCCAACATTAAATATGCAGACCAATATATATGTGTTTGTGTGCATGTAGTTGAAAAGATATAATAATAATGCTATTCTGGGTCCTATATTGGGAGAAAAGCAAAATATAAATCAAGTCAAAATCCAAACGGCAATGAATTGCAGTATGTTTTAACTTAATGACAAAGAGACAACGATCTAGTCTTTCTGGTATTCAGTGAGCTGCCTCCATGAAACAGCTTTTCCAAGCATCTTCAAGCTGTTCTCTAGAACGTAACATAGTCATTAAACATTCCGGAGGGATATTAGTTTATAGTTCATAATAACTTCTCCACACACACATTTGTTTGATTTGAGCTGCACCTGTACTGCAGAAATAATGCAGGTTGACACCATTTTAACTCCCATTACTCAAAAGCTATGGACTTCTGAGAACTTTAGTTTGTTGTGGCACCAGAGCTCTCATACACAAAACTACAGTTCTCAGAATTCCATAGCATTGGGGTTGCCTCCACAGGCCAATTGCCCTTGTCCTCACCCCACCCTTTTTCATATTGTTTGGATGATGTGGGCTAAAATCACGGGGCCAGGATCAGGCTGGATCCTGGCAGACTGGACATGGATTCTTTGGATCTCGCCCATTGCCAGGGTAAACAGACCATAACATTGGTCAAATTGACTCCTTGTTTGCCACAGAGTTTCCTGAAAACTCTGCATTAAGCCATGGATATTTTAATGGCCCACACACACTCCTTACCTTTCTGTGCCCTCACACCTACTGAGAAGCCAACCATTGCTACATCTGATGCTGAAATAGGGTGTCTGGCCATGTGGGTGCAGCCCAGCACCCCATTTCTATATCAGATGTGGCAACAGGGGACTTCTCCGTAGGACTGATGGCACAGAAAAGTACGGAGCACATGCCAATTGCAGGTCCCTGTCCTATCCTGGGGACTAACCTGAGTTAGCACCCAGGCCAGAAAAACTTGGGCTTAGACTGTGTTTTCCTGGCCCATTTGCTCAGAACCATTGAACCACGGCATTTAAAACAAAGTCAACCTTGATTATTCCTGCAATGTGGATGCAACTCTGGTGATACCAGCATGGTTCTGCTAAATACAGTACTCATGAAATACTTTGTCAAATGAGTTGGCAAAGGAGAACTGGAGGAGTTCGTGCTCACTCAGCATCATCTCCCTGTTTCCATTACAGCTTGACATTTTATTCAGATACTAAATCAAACTGCTTCCACTTACAAAGATAGGAAGCATGGGACTGTGGAGACTAATGTAGCTCATATTAGGTAGTGAATATTTTCCACATTTACTTTCAACAAACATTCCCAACTTTGCTTCCTTAAGAGAGCTCTTCCTCTCATACTACAGCTTTAAAATTTGCATCTAAAATGGTCAATGGGACAGGAACATAAATAGCCACTAAAAGCAGGATTTAAATTAAATAAATAAAATAAAATAGGTTTGTCTGTCACAGACACAGGAAACGTTGGACGTTTTAGTTAGTGGGTGACAAACCCTTATATTGTTGTATAGTGTGTGAAACAGGCTTAGTATCATTAAAATACCATATCCAAGACTACAAAAAAATCTACTGATTGAAAAATATCACTACCTCAGGACAAGAAATGTAAGATAAACTGAATCTTCATAGTCAGTAAACCAAACAAGAAGAGGTCAGGATAAGTTATGCCTTCATTTTCAATAAAACATATACTAGATGATGTTGTGATGTAGCAAAGCATATCCAATCAGATTAGTCGCTGCTGAAATCAAGGATGAACAAAACCATTTGAGAGAATATCCAGGAACAGATTGGGTTGGGGGATAAATTGTTTTTTTCTGGAAGAATTTAGGTCTCTGTGCACCCTACATGTATAGGATGCAGTATAAATTAATGATAAACATTTTATCAGAGATTAGAAAAAAATAGCTAATACTACTGTTTCATCTATTCTGAAAAAATAATTTTGATTCAACATTACATGCACTACCATGCAACAGTCAGCTCCATAAATCCTATCTTAAAACAAAATACATTATCTTAGGCGGGTTACAGACTGCCAAAAAGCGGAGGCCTGCACCCGCCCCTTTCCCAGCCGGATTGGGGCCTCAGTGGCCAGAGCGGCAGCCGCTGAGGCCCCAATCCGCCGCTTTCCAGGCTGCGGGGAAGCGGCAAAAGGCCCCTTCCTCACAGCCTGGAAAGGGGTGTCCTTGGCGCTTCAAGCCCCAAGGACACCCCACGGCGGTGGGGAGGAGGAGAAAGGGGCCGCTTGGCCCCTTTCTCCTCTGCATCACTGGGCGCAGCCATCTGAAGGCTGCGCCCAGCGACGCAAACGGCAAAAGGAGCTCCGTTTTGGATCTCCTTTTGCGGCTGGGGAAGGGACGCACTATGCGCCCTGGCACGGCGTGACAACATCATGTCCGCACTGCCCCATATAGAGGCGGTGTAGTCGTGCCGTCGTAATGGTGGCAGCCGTGTGGAACGGCCGCCGCCATTTTGTGCATGCTCTACGCGTGCTAGGGTTAGGGGCGTCTGGAAAGGATGCCCCATTCTAACCCTAGCATGCACGGAGCGCACACTTTTAGGCCCATTTGTAATGGGCCTAAGTTTTCTCATTTGAGTGATCTGTCTTTCCATACTAGTAGATCTGCTTATGAGAGTATTGTTGTTCATTAACTAAGGACAGGTATTATTTGCAAATCATGCAGTTTCTATGAAGGGTATAAAAGGTTCAGAAAGCCAGCACATCTTTTCCCAAGTAATTTTAAGAGAATGAAACATCTTCACAACACTGAACAGAGACACTTATCTTAATTCTTTATGAGAAAGCAAAGCATGATCCCTTTGAGGACATTTGTATTGATGTAACAGTAACAGCCAAAATATCATCTTGACTACAAGAATGAGGAGTGATATATAGTTCACACAGAGTGACAAATGTCATAAGAAGTGACTTTCCTTTTAACTCTTGTCAGTGAGAATATCTGAGTATTTTCCTTTTTTAAAAAATGCATACAGAGTACATCCATTTTAAGTCATAAACCAACTCCATCTTCTTGTGCTTTCTACAGCCACAAAATCAAACTGTTATTAAATCATTGCTATGAATCTACCTTATGTTTATATTATGCTAGAAATGTCCAAAACACACTGCAGAAATAATCCAGTTTGAGACCACTTGAACTGCCCTGGTTCAGTGCTAGGAATCCTGGGAACTGTAGTTTATTGTGGCACCAGAGCTCCCTGACAAAGAAGAGTACATGTCTCACAACACTATAGTTCTCAGAATTCACTAGCATTGAGCAACAGATGTTAAAGCAATCTCAAGCTGGATTGTTTCTGCAGTGTGCTTTGGACCTAACTGTACAATAGTACACAGAGCTCATATTGAGAGGTAACACTAACCTATAATGGGTATTATCCTAGTTTTCTTGAAAAAACAGGATTCAATTTACAGATATTCAAACAAAGCACTTTGTTTAACCTCATATTGGTTTGTTTCTTTGTTTCATCCCTCTGCCTTCTCCCTCCCTGTTGTTCTTCCAGTATTAAAACTCTACTGAGGGAAGGTATGCTGTTGGGGGGAGGGAAAAAGTGTAAAAAAGAGAAAAAATCTGTGTGGGACTAGTGAGGGGGAAGAGGGAGAGGAATAGAGGATGAGACTGAAATCATGTAACTGCCCAATCCTGGAACTGCAGCCAGAAGCTGATTGTATGGGAAGGTAATGCAACTGCAGCACAACTGGCAGCTATTGGCTGACTTTGCCCAGCAATAACTGGCAGCTATTGACCGGCTTTGCCCAGCAATGGATTACAGACCAGCTACAGGTCAATTGCAGTGTCATCTGATAAGGTTCTGGTATAGATGCTACTATCTTGTTTGAATTCCAGTTTTCAACCCTCATGCAATAAGCTCCCAGCAGTAGAAAATAATCTGTTTGTTCATAATATTTTCTAGGAAAATATTCAGAAAATATAGACTGTTTTAATGAAGTGAAAGAATCGCTGGGCACCAACATGGAAAGCAAATGACAGCAAAAAAAACTTTACTGAGGGAAAGTCAACACAGCCTCTGCAAAAGCAAGCCTTCATCAAGTTGTTAGAATTCTTTGCAGCATATCAGTAAATGAGTAGACAAATGCAATTTAGCAAAATATCAGGTACTTTGATTTTAAAGAATACTGACAAGCTTCCTGAAAGGCTTTTTTTTTCTCAGTAAGTTGGTAAATGCATGCCAATGTCATACCATTTCAGAATGCAAATGGGAGTATTCTGTATCAGTAAATGGTATTCCATACCAAAACACATATAAACATGCAAATCTTAAATCCATGGCATTAGCGTGCCAGGGAGAAAGATTCTATGTATATGGAATTCTTTCCCATAGTCTCCATCTACAGTTTGAAATAGTATAGCCAGGATATCAGTGAAGCTAGGCCTGAATGTAGGGAAATGAAGCTAGTAGATATGGAAGACAGAGCTTCTTATGACAGAAAATTAGTATACACACACATACACACAAACATTTGAAATAACAGTTTGTAGTGGAATATGAATGGAAATAATGTTTATAATTATTCATTCTAGATGAAAAAGCAGCAGAAAACTCTATTGGAAGAATAATAGACCAGTGAGAATTTTGCAGTTTTCTCCAATATTAAACATCCCAAAGTGTTTTGGAGAAATTATTCTTGGGGGAAGGGAGACTACAAGGGTGGAAGGTTGCACAGAAAATGGGTTATTTCTGCAGAATTACACTATTTTCTATGCAAGAAACCATTTCTACTGCCTGGGAATTGTTTTGCATAGAGAAATCATTGGTCTATCTGCAGAATAATTCCTCCAGAACACTTTGGGATATTCCAATACAAGGGGTATATTACACAGGAATATTTGTGTGTTGTTCTCTTCCTGCAGTAGGGAGAAAACTACCATAATGATTTGTCTTTGCATGTAAGAACAGAATTGCTAAAGATATACATTCTAATAGTGGAAACAAGAAAACTTACTTTTTGGTGTTTTTTTTTAAATACCTAAATGTTAACTTAGCAACTTTAATGCCTTTTTCCAGTTTGTTTATTTATTTATTTATTTTTGCTAGATCTTTAAAGACTGTTTTATTAACAATATTAGTATAATAATAAACTACCCCTTACACACCTTTCTACACCAGACAACATTCTGTGATTCAAAGTGTAATTGGACAATTACTATAAACAACTAATGATAGCAAAATACCATAATCAATAACCCCAAAGTGTTCATCATGATAGTTTCCAAAATTTGATATGGTTCAACTAGAGATGGAAAGAATAATCAAAAATATTATTTAAATTGTTGGAAAATGTGTTTTTGAATATTGAGAAACCCTGACAAGAAGAATCCTGGACTGATGACAGTCTTCATAGTTCTGGACTTATTCTGTGCCAAATTCACATGTGGCTGTTTTGTGCAGAAAAAAATCATTTTTGGTACAGGAATTAATATTTCTACACTGAAATATTTTCTATACAGAAAATGCTCTTTTCTGCACAAAAAAACCAAATGTGAATTTTACACAGACTGAGAGGCTGTACAGACTGCCCCTAAGGGGTGGCCTGCAGCCACCTCCAGCTGCACTGGATCAGGGCTGCAACAACCGCATGCCGGACCCCCAATCTGGCCCTTCCAGGGTGCAATAGCTGCAGCACTGTGGCTTTAAGGCACTCCTTTGGTGCTGCATCATTTGGAATGGTGTGCAGTGTCATGCTGCCATGGGGGTAGTCAGGCATGCATTGCATAGATGCCACAGCCCAACTCCGCCCCCAGGCTGGCCTTAATGGCCGGTCTGCACAGCCCCTAAGTCCCAAATTGCAAATAGTCTTCGAAAACTGCATGTTTTTCAAATACTTTCTTTCAGTGGAAATAAAATTCCTTCAACTACTCATCTCTACCTTCAAGAATAAATTTACTGAAGAATTACATCCCTGGGTTCTACAGTGGCTCATGTCTAGAATCTGCATGGGTCATATATGCTATAACAGATATCATGAAGTCTCAAAGGTGTCTTCAGCCATTTTGCCTCTGGAAAGGTGAAGTATGAGTATCAGTTTCTCTAAGGCGTCATTCATACACCATTTTTTGTAGTGGAGCGATGCGAATAACCTCACTCACATATTCCAGGTTTATTATTCAGACCATGGCATCGATTTGCATCTCTTCGCATTTGGAGCTAGAACCAGCAGCTGAGGCAGGGCAGGGGGGTCCCCCATTGCTGGGTCTGTGCTTGTACTCTGCAGTCAGAGGGAACATCCCTGCTATCCTCTCTGGAAGCCCCCAGAGGCCAGCCCATAGCAATGGGGTAGGCAGATAAAGAGGAAGAGGGGGAGTGTCTCCTAAAGCTGGCCAGGAGGAGACTTGCCCTGCAAAGGAGCCAATAATGTGAATGTGTTTGAGGTATGCTGAGTTTAATCCAGGTCTGTTCACATTGTTATTCACACTGCCGGCCATGCAGATCTTTTTTGGGAAAAAAAAACTCAGGAAAAGATCCAGTATTGAATATTCCATCTTAAGTGGGTTTTTGGTAGCCCCCTGCCCAAAGTGAATTAGGTCTATTCAGTGTGTGTGTGAATAAAAGGATTCAATCCAAACTCATTCTGGATTATTTTCACCATGTGAATAGGGCCTATCAATGAATAGGACCTGTCAGGACCAAACTCTCTAACCAAAGATGAAAGGATAAATCTTGTAAGCTCTTCCATGTCCTTGCTGTCTCTGTCCTTGCTGCAGAAACGTAAATACAAGATCTTTACATAGGGCATTTTCATTTTCTCTGTCATACTTTGATAAAATCAGTACTTTGAAAGCATATATTTTGATATTATTGCAACAAACCCACATATGTTTCAATCTGCCAACATTATTTCATTCTCTCCAACATTTGTCTGATAAATCATTCCTGATTCTGTGTAGTCTTAAAGGTTATAAATATCAATGATGTATCTCTTTAATAATAACCCCCTCAATGGCTCCAGACAGTAACATATAGTTCTAACTGTAACACAGATGGGAAAAGATTAGTACACTTACGCTGCAACCCTAGCATATTTACACAGCAATTTATATTGTTTTGGGGAGCAAGGCATGATTCTGCCACCTGTATATCTTTAAAAGACTGACACATCTTGGCCTTATATTTGTTAGTCTGCAGTGATGGTGTTATATTTGTGAAATTTAAGATCTTGAAGCCAGAATGCTTGTGTGTTAGACACCAGTATGTTCTGGATATAACTTACTTTTCTGTAAACCTGCAAAGAATTTTATGTTAAGTACACAAACTACAATCAGCCCTCCATATCCATAGATTCTTTATCCACGGATTCAAGCATCCACCGCTGAAAATATTTTAAATATATATATAATTTTGAAATTCTGAAAAGCAAACCTTGATTTTTTTTCATGTTATACAAAGGACATGATTTTATTATCCATTGTATTTAATGGAACCTGAATGTCAACAGATTTTGGTATCCACAGGGTGTCCTGGAACCAAAGCCTAGTGTAATAATGTAATAAAATTTATTCGGTCTTTGACCAGTATAAAAACAAAACCACACAAACAGCGTATCAGTATCACAGTAACAGGTTAAAATATAAACTAATAGTAGACTATACATGTACAATATCCAAACAGGACTTTCTGCACGGTAATAAAATGGCCATTTGTCAGTTGAGGGCGCAGTTTACAGACAATGTAACAATATTTAGCCACCATATGGGATACTGTAGAATCATTGTTATCCAATAGGAGGCATAAATAGAAGGAGTCAGTT
Source organism: Sceloporus undulatus (assembly GCF_019175285.1). Classification (NCBI taxonomy): domain Eukaryota; kingdom Metazoa; phylum Chordata; class Lepidosauria; order Squamata; family Phrynosomatidae; genus Sceloporus; species Sceloporus undulatus. The sequence continues at coordinate 227,357,718 of NC_056524.1, read as the reverse complement.
TTACCTGGGAATTTACTCAGTAGTGGGCTAATCAGTTGGTGACGAATGTCTCTATAGAATTGACAATAAAGGAGAACATGCTCATTGGTTTCAACAGCGCCCGAGCCACATGGGCAAAAACGAAGTTCAAAAGGTGTTTTTTTTTAAATCTACCTTCCAACATGGCCGTGGGCAACACATTGAAGCGTGCCAGAGTTAAAGCCCTTCTAAACTTCGGGAGGGTAACATGAAACAGATATGGAGCTGGGGAGGGGACCAAAACTTGAACACTGAATATGGCATATTGTGGGAGGGAAGCGAAGTCCATGTATCTTTCTACTTCTAGGATTTTTTGTTTAATAATAGATTTAGCTCTATCGGCGTCAAGCTTTAGAATTTCATTTTTATTGAGACCTAGCTCATTTAATTTCTTGAGAAGAGAAATTTCCCAAGAGGATTTAAAAGAATCCAAAAAAATTAAATTTGTCAGACCTCCAGAAGTTTTATGCAATTTTTGCCAATAGGTAAGTATACTGATCCACAGACTAGATTCTATTGTCATAGTCCCAGCCTTCCTTCTAAGAACAGCATTCGGAACACAATGGGCGACCTAAAAGATTCTCCTGAGGAACTTAGTTTGCACACGTTCGATTACATTGATGTTAGTATATGGTCCCAATTGTGCTCCGTATAGAAGTTGAGGGTGAACCTTGGCATTAAACAGTTTGATTGCGGCCAGAATGAACTGAGCACCTTTAGTGAAGAAAAATCTTTGAATAGCCGTTATGGTTCTTTGGGCATTACTGATGACAAGTTCTGAATGGGCTGTTCTCCTACCAGAGTTATGAAAAACAATCCCTAGAAGCCTAGTGGATACCAAAGGCCCACTGTACAAGGAGTTTATGGTTTATTTAGCCAGTCTTGTTTATGGTGCCTGGAATTACTTACTGAAGTATTAGCTACAATGTATTTTTATATTTAAATAAATATATTTTTTACTTTTAAAAGACATAGACTATAGTGCTTCTGTACTTGCATAAAATGTTTCTACTCATAAAAGAGAAGAACAGTTTTCAACAACCTCATTTAACTCAATGCCCTCTAATGCAATCTGTGAAAAAAGATTTCTTACTGTAGCAGGACTGCACAAAACATTATGAGATATTGTTCAGAGAGCTGGTAAAATGGCATAGGATTGGTGTTTGTGAGAATAAGTTATTTCCAATAGATCAGGAGGTATGCTCTGGCATGCTATGACCTATAATTCTTAAGCCTCTGATAGCATGACCAGAGGCCAAGACTAGATTATAGGAATTGTAGTCCAAAATACAGTATCTGAAAAGCATTTGGTTACCTATCTCTGAGAATACCTACTCTACAGCAATCCAGCCTGAACAAATCAATCAGTCTAACTTATCTACTTACCTACTTCCTTACCCAAACAGGAAACACACATTCTCATACCTATTTTGGATTATTTTTTTCTCTTTCTGAACAGGCATCAAATTGTGGCTAGGTATGAAGTGTATTGAAATCCACAAATACACTAAAATAAAAGGCTTTTCAAAGAGGTAGTGTGAGCTGCTGATCAAAGGGTGTATGTAGTTCCTGGTAAATGATTTAAGGGATTGGTTAAAAGAAACATCTTCCACCTTCCAGTTCACCCAGACATTTTAAGATAACTGGAAAATGGAGTTTGATTGCTGTAAGAAAAGAGCATTCTGAGTATGTAAATTTTTTTAATTAGTTATCTTGAGCCCAAAGCAGATGGGTCAAAAGTGCTCACTTTAGGCTGTGTTGGGAGCATGGTGTTTGGATGATGCACACCCTGAACATGGCCAGAAGCCGCAATGATGCCATGCCATCTGGAAAGAACCAGGCTAGGAAGGAACAGATAGTATCCATTACCTCTGGAGGCCCAGTTCAGGACCACCGCAACACCCTGGATCAGGACCAGGCACATGCGGTCGCTGTGGCCCCAGTGTAAATGCAGCTGGTGTGGTCCTTTTGGCCCATCTGCTTTGGGCCCTGGTGTATTCAAGATCTTACTGATGCTACCCAAGAATAACGCTTGGGACGACTTCAAAAATTTCCCTGTCATATTCATGTTGTTCATGCATGCAAAAATAAACATTAAATTCAAATCAATCAATGAAACATTTCCCCCCAAAATGTATTCTCAAGAAAAGTAAATGTCATAATAATAGGCCATACATGTCATTTTCTGGCCAGCAAACGCAATAGGCTACCCTTTTTTCTGTTTTCTGAGTGCTTCATCCTGTAATTCATCCAACCTTTGTATTTTGGGTTTCTTCTTGTGTTTAAATTTTTAATTTCCACATCTATCAGAAGGCACAGTTGGGAACAGTTCAGGATTATGGGAGTTGTAATCAGGCATCATCTTCCTGTTTTTGCATGAACATGAAGTGTAATATTTATGTAAAAATACAGGTATTCCATTCATGGAGTTGTAGTATTTTTTGTCCTTGAAATGGTTCACATAGATGTCACAGAGAAAATAGATTTTAGGGAAGAGTGCAGACTCAGAGTGTTATAGTGCTGTTGCTTCATGTTAGCAAAGCATCATCATAGTAAAATGGAGAGAAGGATAGGTGGCATATGGCAAGATAGGACCACTAACATAACCCAAATCTATGAAAATTGCTATGAAAGTAACTCAGTTAGTTCATACCACTACCAAAAGAAAAAGGAAAGGAAAGAGGGCATCTCTTCTTAAGTTATAAACATAAAGCAACTTAATTATACCTCCCTTACTAGGAAAATGAACTAATTACAAATAACTTCTAACAATATACTTCCAACCTCTGGACAGCAAAACTAATAAATTAGTATCATTGCCTGGAACTTTTCAGATACCTGGCAGAGAACAAAAAATACAGGACTGCCCTGCTCTGGTAATTGTAGTTTATTATGGTACCAGAGCTTTCTGACAGAGAAGGCTAAATATCTCATAAAACTATAATTCCCAGAATTCTCTAGATTGAGCCAGGGCAGTTAAAGTGGTCTCAACTGGATTATTTCTGCAGTGTATTTAGGCTTGCCATATCCCTCCTGCCAGCGGGACATTCCCGGTTTTTCACCACTAGGGGGCGTCCCTGCATGGTTTCCTCCTTGACTCAGCTTTTTCCCGGTTTGAGGAGGTTGCTGCCAGACTCAGGAAGAGCCTTCAGGGCCAGGAGGTGAGGAGGAGGAGGAGGAGGAGGAGGAGGCATCGCTTGGGAACAGAGCCTCTTGCTGGTGGAAGGGAGGAGGCTGCGATGATCAGGAAAAGCAGGGGCTCCTCCGGATGGTCCTGGCCACTTCCCTTGGGTCCATCCCTCCCTCCCTCCTCCTCTTCCTTTCAGAGCAGCCACAGCCGAGGTGAGCTGCTCATTCAAACTCCCAGGCTTTTCTCCCCCCCCCTGCACTTTGAGACCCCTTTAACTGCCAAAGCTCAATGCTCTCGAATTCTGGTGTCTGTGAGGCATTTGGCCTTCTCTGTCAGAGAGCTCTGGTGCCACAATAAACTACAGTTCCCAGGATTCCATAGCACTGAGCCCTGGCAGTCAAAGCAGTGTGTTTCGGACACAGAGATCCAGTCCCTAGCTTTTATATCTCTCACACACACTGCAGGAATAATAACCCACTTTGAGACTGCTTTAACTCAATGGTAAGGAATCCTGGGAATGCTAGTGTTTGGGAGACATTGAGACTTCTCTGTCAGTGATGGCTTTGAGGCCACAACAGACTACAATTCCCAGGATTCCCCAGCACTGAGCAGTCTCAAACTGGACCATTTCCTCAGTGTGGATGCACCTGGGGAGGAATTCTGGGCACTGCAGTTCAACTACGTTTGGAGGGTTATGGGACTCCCTGTCAGAGATAGCTCTGGGGCCACAGTGTACTACAATTCCCAGCATTCCCCAGCACTAACCCAGGACAGTTAAGTCACTCTCAAACTGGATTATTTCCTCAGTGTGGATGCAGCTTTGGTGAGGAACTCTGGGCATTTCAGTCCAGCATTGTTTTATTTCTGCAGTGTATTTTGGACCAGAGACAAGGTGACCAGGCATCCTCCTCCTTTTCCAGGACATGTCCTCCATTTGGATCATGGCTAAGAAGCATGGATTTATAATTACATGGGTGTTTGTAGCTTTTATTTTTGGTCATGTCCTACATTTTTTGCTTGAGGGCCCTACATTTTGAGGAGAGGGCATTGGTCACCTTGGTCAGAGAGCTTTACAGGGGGTTTAACTGCCATTTTGCTGTGGTGCTGGAACAAACCACCATTCCCAGAATGCCACAGCATTCAGACAAGGCAGTTAAAGTGATCTCAAACCAGATTATTTCTCCAGTGTAGATGCAGCCCAAGCCTTTTGCTTTTCTTATGCCTGAGATTTCAAAGCCCAGCCCTGGCAGCACAACAAACTACAAATCCCAGGATTCCATAAGATGGAGTGATGAGAGTGAAAGCAGTGTCAAACTGCTTTAATTCTGCAGTGTGGCAGCAGCCTAAGTGTGCCTAATGCAGTTCTTAACATGGTGCACCTCTTGCCTACAGAGTCTCACAAGACTTTTTTTGTTTAACAACTTGTACCCATTAACTCCATTTCATGTCTCCTTTATTTAGTGGGGTGGAATACAGACAAAACAAGTCAAAATGAAGAAAAACCAAAGTCCCTTGACCAAGTACACACTTCTGAGAAGTATAGTTGGTGCAAGACACCTGAAACCGAGGGCAAATCCACTTTTTGTTTAACCATGTTTGATATGCATAGCCATGTTAACCCATGTTCAGTGTTAAACCCAAAGGGTTTGGTTATGGAATAAGCCTCTGAAATATGCAAGAGGCAATGTTAAAATAAAGCCATGTTCAATGCCCAAATGTGCTGTTTGAAATGGGGAGAGGGGGGGTGGCCAGAAAGGAAAGTCCATTTCTGCCATCTGTCTAGGAATAATGCCCAAATGTCCTCCATTTTGATCATGCCTAAGAAACATGAATTTATATTAACATTTCTAAAAAAGCATCAATTTTTGCGTGTCCTCCATTTTTGAAAAATGTGTCCTACATCTGAAACTGTTGTCCTACATTTGTCCCAGTTTGGAGGTCCTGACTTATGGCAACCCTATGTTGGAACCTGTACGTACTAAAAATATGACTAATATATAACTGCTTCCTGTATTGCCTCAAATATGGGACAGTAATTTTTTATCAAGTATCACCGGGAATCAGTAAATATTAATGCAGCCTATGCAGCTAATTATTACTGTTAAAACAGCATATATTCAAGATACATTTCTATTTTACTGTGTGTTTAACAAATGTTTGGACTTCCAGAACTACCTCCAGACTAACAGGAATCCAATTAAGCCAACCATTTTCAGATATGCCAAAAAGACATTAGCTTCCATTGACTAATTTCAATAATTCAGATAATTATGGTTTCAAAACTTTTTTTCAAGTTTAGCTGAACCAACCAAATGAAGTTTAAAACTGTACCAGTGATCCAGTCAACTAACATCTGCCCTTTCCCTTATATGTGTTTAAAATAAACTTTGCCTGATAATGAAATCTGTAGTTTCAAAAGCTTGAACAGAAGATGTAAGGATTTTTGAATTTTTTTTATGGTCAATATATTTTCATTTGTCAGAAAGACAGCATACACAAGAGTTTTCTCACTCTTCATGGCCGGCTGGCTGTGATTAAACTGTGAGTTTTGATTAGCAGGGCAATGTTATTACAGTTGACTTTTCCTAAGCAAACATATATTGATTTACTATTTAGAAATTCTGAGAGCTCATAAGTTGAATCAAGGTTTTGTACACAATGTGTTAAACTCCATGGGATGTTATTTTCTATTTCAAAACACAACAGAGGACCAAGTATTCCTGTACACCTATCAAGGATTTCATCTGTTATCTATGACATCTCACATATATAATTGATTTGTGACTTAATAACCTGGAGTGAATTTCAAATCCAGCTAATTTGAATTCTACAGTCCTTCTTGTGAAAATTGGATTAACCACCTGGCCAAAATTATCCTCTCTCTATATATATATATATACACATACATACACACACACACACACACACACACACACACACACACACACACGAACACAGACATTAAACCTATCTACATAAGTAATTTCATTGTCAAGTTTAGACAAACATATGACATTTGATCAAGTATAAGGTCATCCTAAAAGATACATGATTGATACCTGATCATAATAATGCTAACAAAACTATATGGGTTTGCATGTTTCAATGTGGCACCCATTTCATTCTTTGCCCAATTAAACAATTGGTTTTTATTATTGAGACAGCTCCACCACCACCAAATAAGGATGCTGGAGAACTGTATAGGATATAAAATATCACAAATTTATTAAACAACAAATCTACAACAGCCATCAAATAGAGAATGAGAGCAATAAGCCAAGAATCTGGTCAAGCTAAACCCTTCTTGTGGCCAAAACATCCCAGCTTGGAAGTGAGACTGGAAGCAATACAGTTCAATATTATCCATTCCCCCTGATGGGGAATAGGGGGTCTCAAGCATCTCAAGAGACTTGGAATATAGTGGCTACTGACACTTGAGATAAGGGTATTATCCCTCAAGCCAGTCAGCAATGAGAGGTAAGTGAATTAGGTCCTCTCACACCAGCCAATGCCACAACCAGCTCACCAGGTATACAGTGGACCCTTGTTATACGCTAGGGTTTGATTCCAAGATTCCCCATGGATAACAAAATCTATGGATGCTCAAATGCCATTAATTTAATGACATAGCAAAATGGTGTCCATTATAAAAAATGGAAAATCAAGGTTTGATATTTTAAATTTATACTTTTTTTGAACATTTTCAAACCATGGATGCTTGAATCTGTGTATAAAAATATCCATGTATAAGAAGGGCCGACTGTACTATCAACGTGAGTTCCCACACCCTGTAAATTGCCACAGCTGCAAACAATCTAACATATACAGTATAGCAAGAAATAGGAGGGAAATCAGAGAGCCAGTGTAGCATATGATGCTCAACAATGGCTCCTTTTCATCCTGGAGAGAAATGACCAGTGGGGTCCCACAAGGCTCTGTACTGGGCCCAGTACTAGTCAACATCTTTATCAATGACTTGGAGGACAAAATTGGGGGCATACTTATCAAATTTGCAGATGACACCAAATTAGGAGGAATAGCTAATACTCCAGAGGACAGGATCAAAATTCAAAACGACCTGAATAGACTAGTAAGCTGGGCCAAAGCTAACAAAATGAAATTCAACATGGAGAAATGTAAGGTACTGCACTTAGAGCAGAAAAATGAAATACACAGATATAGGATGGGGGACACCTAGCTGAACGAGACTACATGTGAAAGGGATCTGGGAGTCCCAGTAGACCACAGGTTCAACATGAGTGAACAACATGATGCGGCAGCTAAAAAGGCCAATGCAATTTTAGGGAGCATCAATAAAAGTATAGTGTCTAGATCAAGAGAAGTAATAGTGCCACTGTATTCTGCTTTGGTCAGGCCCCACCTGGAATATTGTGTCCAGTTCTGGGCACCACAATTCAAAAAGGATGTTGAGAAACTGGAGCGTATCCAAAGGAGGGGAACTAAAATGGTGAAGGGTCTGGAAACCATGCCCTATGAGGAACGACTTAGCTGGGGATGTTTAGCCTGGAGAAGAGAAGGTTCAGAGGTGATATGATAGCCCTGTTTAAATACCTGAAGGGATGTCACATTGAGGAGGGAGCAAGTTTGTTTTCTGCTGCTCCAGAGAACAGGACCCAGAACAATGGATGCAAGCTGCAGGAAAAGAGATTCCACCTCAACATTAGGAGGAACTTCCTGATAGTAAGGGCTGTTCGACAGTGGAACACACTCCCTCAGAGAGTGGTGGAGTCTCCCTCCTTGGAGGTCTTTAAGAAGAGGCTGGATGTCCATCTGTCGGAGATGCTTTGATTGAGAGTTCTTGCATGGCAGGAGGATGGACTGGATGGCCCTTGTGGTCTTTTCCAACTTTACGATTCTAAGTTTTGGGCTACAACACTAGAGACCAGGGTTCAATTCCCAGCTTGGCCATAAAATCCATTAGGTGACCTTGGGCAAGTCGCATGCTCTCAGCCTCAGGTGATAGAGGCCAATGGGGGTGGAGACAAAAGATATGCTGCCTTAAGGAATCCAACATATATTGTGCTCTATTGATGTCAGCAATCTGTGCCATGGCATCCTTTTTTGCACCAAGCACAGGGGAAGGCAAACACACCTATGTTCAAGTACCCGAAGTGAGATTATGGAAACAACAATGCTACCTATGCCAGTTGAGATCACTTTGACCAAGATGTTGGATCAATCGTCATGTTAAAAATGTAACACTATGTTTTCCCCCCAATAGAACTGAAATGAAGTTCACAATCTGTCTGCTAGAGACTGACATAACAGAAAAAAAATGCTCAGTCTGGGGTTTAAGTGAATACTCTTTTGTCCCTGCTTAGACAAAGAACTACTGTATTGGTGTACCATGTTAACAATTCCTTTCAAAAGGAGGTCACCACATGCTTACAGTATATAACATTTCTCCTTCCTTAGGGGTCCTGGTTCAAAACAGGACTTTCTTATGGGCTAAACTCTAAAAAGGAGCGAGAACACATGGAGGGATATAACAGCTATGGTGCTTTTTTCTTCAGATTGCTGAACAGATGGCAAAGGTTCTCTTTTTTTTGGTGATCGTCCTAAACTGGGGAATAGATCATGTGCTTTGATTCAACACACACATACACACATCAATGCCTTCTGAAAATAAAGGATTAATGATAACCAAAAATAGTGTAATGATAGAAGACATTTTACAACAGGGATGTCATTACAGAAAAAAAATCACCATAATGTGGTAAAGCTTTTACCTGACTAATATATTCAATCTCTGGAACAAACCATTTCTTTAAGATTTTTAAGAGACAATTTCTTCATATAGGAAAATGAATTCTTAAAATATTCTGAGTCAAAACTATTCCATGTGCTGTAGTTCATATAACCAGGCTTTCATTAGGAGTGAAAGAAAACCTAAGTATTATTTTGTTTTAGGAAAAACAGTGGACCTTCCCATCCATGGGGGTTTGGTTCCAGGGCCCCCTGCAGATGTGGACAATGTAAACCCACATTATTCAATGACAGTGATGTGCACACAGATGTGTTAGCACAGATGCATGTACATTCTAACATGGAATAATATGGGGTGATGTGATCTGCAGTGAGTCAAATCTGTGGATTGCCAGTGCGCCAGCGCAAAGGTTCCACTGTATCAGAAGAACTTGTAAATGTAGATTTTTTAAAAAAACCCATTATGACATAAATATTACAGTGGGACCTCACTATCCACAGACTTGCCATCTACAGATTTGAGCATCTGTAGATGACAAGCTCATGTTATCTCTAATGGTAGCATGTGCACGCAACTGCATAGCTATTAGGGACATCAAGACTGAAGTCTAGTCTCTTTTTCTCTCCCTTCCTTCCTTCCTTCCTTCCTTCCTTCCTTCCTTCCTTCCCCCTCCTCCCCCTTCAAGGCTTCTGGGCCAGGCATGGCTTCAGAGGTGGTTTGGGGACAGGAGCTGGAGCCCCATCACCTGGAGGGAGCCAGAGCCAGGGCTTGGGTCTTGGGGCCCAGGTAGGGATGCCATAACCCTGCTGTGCCCGTGCTTGTAACGTTTTTTGCAGTTTGGCACGGTCACGGTCCAGTTCACTCTAAATCCTGGGTTTAGGCCCGGCCAGCAGCCATCGCACCTAAAGGGAACACTCGTCCCCTTGGGGTTGGCTGGCCAATGGCACAGCAGCTGAAGCGGAGCTATTTCCAGCCCCACTCTGCCATTGGCCAGCCTCAAGGAGGAGGTAGACCCTTGGAGGAGGAGTGAGACTCTGGGCCAGCCAGGGGGAGGGAAAAGTGCCCTTTCTTAGTGCATGTCAAGGAGAAGGAGGAAGGGGAAACAGGAGGAGGAGTAGGTGGGTGCCCATTTTCAAAGGTTCCCCCCCCCAAAGTGCACTTTCTGTGTAGAGTAGAGTCTTGGTGAAGAAGCATGGGACATCGGATTGGGGACAAAAGTCCCTTGCCTTGCCTCCCCCTTCCCTCCTTCCCTCCTTCCCTCCCTAGTTCCCTACTTACCTTCCCTGCTTGGGTCAGGCTTCTCCCTTTGTCCTGAGGAAAATGAAGCCTCTGAGGAGAGGCCTGGGGCTGTCCTCCACAGCCTCCAAGTCCTTGCCTTCCCTGCTCCCCGGGAAGAGCAGGACCGGGCTAGTGCCCAGGTCTCTCCTCTCCTTTCCTGCCTTCCTTCTCTTCCCTCCAAAGAGCCCTTTGGGGGAAAGGGGAGGTCTGGGAAGAGGAGAGTGGCCTCGGAGGACAGGCCTGGGCCGAGCACACAAGTCCCTCAGGAGCCTGCGTCCTCGGTCTAGGCTTGTCCTCCGCTGCCCAGGCTTCTCCTTTCTGGGGATTTCCTCTCCCCTGAAGGGGGGGGGAGTGAAACTGGGAGGGAGAGGCTTGGATCTGCTTTTAAGAAAGTGTCCTACATTTGAAAATGTTGTCCTACATTTGTCCCGGTTCGGAGGTCCTGATTTATGGCAACCCTAAGCCCAGGGGTTCCATCCCAAGTACTGGGCTTGGAAGGGGCTCTGACTTTGGGAAGCAATGTGTCATCTGCCATGGAGGAGAAGCACTGGCCCTGGCACGGCCATGTGCCTACACCACCATTGGGGACAATGGGATGTGAGCATCTGGATTTTGTTATCAGGGGAGGTCTAGAACAGACCCCCCCACACTCAGATACCAAGATCCCACGGTATAAGTATTTCATACACTTGAAATGCACATGATTTTGGCTTTGTCCCTATTCACCCTTCCTATATAACTATCCAGGGGTTGTCTCAAATCCAATAAATGATTTGTCATTCTGGAGTTAAAACCATCAATCATTCCAGAGCCTTTGTCAATCCCATGAGAAAACCATTAAGTCTTTGTTACATCTTGTGGTAACATCAAGTACCCCTCCAGGGTGCAAAACAGGATACAAATATCTGTACCACAAATGGTCAGTTTGGTACTATAATGTGAGGCTCTATTATACAAACCAAAGCTTTTCTGTATAGCCTTCAGACTCTGAAGTCACACTCCATCTTCTGTGGAATTCTTTCTTCAGAACTGGTAATTATCACCCCCTCTAATTCCAGAGTCCTCGCTACCCCACCTTTCACATCTTTCTTTCTGTTAGCCATGTATGGTTCTTCAAGTTGCATTGGATTTGTGTTTTGGTGTGCATCTTTGCACATTTCTAAATAAAACTCTTTTATTCATTGTAACTGGAGTGTCTTTGCATATGTGGAAAGATCCCCTTAAATTATTCACCTCTCGCAGGTCTCCTTTTGATCAAATAATTTCTCCTCCATACCATGGATATGCTGTCACTGTCAGTGGGGACCCCAAGTCTCTCCTACTTTTTGAACAACAAGATTTAGGGCATAAAATGCAGAACTGGCATTTATATTTTAAAAAAACCCTTCTGTACAGTAATCCAGGATATTTTACATTTTTAGAGACAACACTCTACTAGAAAATATAAAGTATCCACAGACTGCTAGCTAAACCCATGGTAGATTCAAATGAAGATTATAATTGCCATGACCAACAGGGCTAACCAATTATTTGTTCATTTTGTCCCCAATGGCTGTAAATAATTTTCAGGTTAAAGGTCATTTTTCTAAAATCAGTATAGCTACTGAACAACTGCTCTTTAATCATTCTCTTTTAAAACATTTTTGTCTATGTATAAACAAACCACACACCTGTTCTTTTTAAACTGGGAGAGAGGGATCTTAATTTAACCCTCCTATATAAAGATGTAGAAAGGGGATATGATCACATAGATGGATTTAAAAATATATAACATATTATACAAAAGCATTTTTAAAATATAACACATATAACATGGTTTATTTTAAAGAGTGAAGTATATTTTTTTAAGAGTTAAGAATGGAAGATATAAATTATAGTGTTGCACGATCCCTTCTGCATTCAAAACATTTCTATTTGACATTATTTCATTTAATTTATTTAATGTGTTTATTAGCAGTTTTCAAAACTATAATCTTTCTAAGGCAGCTTACAATATAAGACATGCAATCAAGTTTTATGGGCTATTGTTTTAGACAATGCAGACTTCTGTAAACAGTGCACAGTTTGTGTAGTTTAAAGAGCCTTTTACATTTTAGTTCACAATGAAAAAACTTGATGATGTTAACAAAGACCTTCAAAATTTACTTCTTCTGTTTTTTCTATGAATAACAGTGGTAGTAGATATGTTGCTATTCAATTTCAGTTGCTAGGATATGTTAACTCTGTCTTCTTTAAAAGCCCTGCTCTAAATAAGATTGCTATTCAGCTGCCTCATAAATATCACTGCCTTTTACACTATATTTAACTCTGGCAGTATTTTTGAAAAGCTTAGTAGAGAACAGTAAATCAAGCTTTTCTGCAAACCATCTTAACTTGTTCGGCCTATCTATATTTTGAAGTACCATTTCATTTAACGAAAGTACATTGTGTAATTCTGCTGACAAACCAAACTGTGTTACCATATCTCTCACCAAGTCTTCAGAGTCTGTATTCAGTACATTTTATAATTAGAAGAGTTATCATTGGTGTGTTTGCCCAGAATGATGGCACTCTTTACTTTTTCAACATGGAAATATAAAATCATGTGTGAGAGGTGTGAAAATTCCCAGGCTCTGTTTTGTTGCCTTTTTTAAAGTTTCATTTACACTGTCTTCTTATCCTTCTCTTCTCTCTGATGTTGTCACCTAGGCCTGAATCCTATTGTGTGTTACAGCTAAGTAAACCCATTAAATCAATGTGATTTACGTGCTTACCATTCATCAATTGCTGCTGTGGTTGAGATAAACACTAGGATTAAGGTTTTTTAATCTGTCTTTTCTTCTGTGGAAATTCATACATATGATGGCATTCACCTTTCTTCATATATATTATTTTTACACACTTTCCTTTTACAGTGCATGCTTTCTCTGTATTTTTCCCATTGATAAAACATTTTTTTTCAAAAATACACATTTTCAATTATGTACATTCATTTACATATTATTTGGAATAGGGGAGGAGAATCTGCCATTTACAGTTTCCTCCCAATGAAAGGAAATTGGAAAACCTACTCACACTTTCAATGAACTAGAGAAATCTGGTTCTAAAAATTTGTTATTTTTTTTAAAAAAATGGTTATTTCTTTACATGTTATAAATTTACATGTTACAGATTTGTGACCAAGAAAAGTGTGTTTCTCATGTACATAGATAACATGGATAAAGGTCAGTATTAAGCATCACACAACAATTTGTTTCTGACACACTGTTTACAAAATAGGTGGGAAATATAGTTATCCTTCCACATTATCAGAGATTAGGGATGAAGGAGCCCTGTGAATGTGGAAAAATCATGATTAATGCCTCCCCCCCCAGTTACTGGGTGGCAGAGAGGTTTTGGAGACAAGTGCACGCTCTAGCCCCTCTTCCCTCTCCCTGCTGCCCTGTAACTGGCCAAGCTGAGCCAGTTACAGGGCAGCAGGGAAGGGTTGAAGAGAAGTGTGCATGCTTGCCTCTCCTCCCTCTCCTTGCCACCCAGTAACTGGTCAGCTGGGCCAGTTCCAGAATGGCAGGGAGGGGTTGGAGAAGAGTGTATGTGCGCTTCTCCTTTGCTCCGATGCCTCAGAGAGCTTGCCCCAGGTCTCAGAGACATTGAGGAGAGTGAGAGCAGTGTGCACACCCTTCCCAGCTGCTCCCTCCCTCCTGGGCTTCTCCCACCCCAAGGTTAAAAGACTGGGAAGGAGGAGGAGAGGAGTGCATGTGCACACAGCATGACACACGTGAATAATCAAATTTGTGAATGTCAAAGCTGTGAATGTGGAGGGATGACTGTATTATCGCTTGATGGGCCACACTCCTTTATGGCTAGTTTTTCAATTATCATGTGCCAGTAATGGTCAAGGCCAAATTAAACTCTAATATTTTTTTTAAAAAAATAACCCTGTATTGTATCAAGACATGTAGTTTGCTACAGTGAGACAGCTACAGAGGAAATACACAAGCAGTAAATGCACAAGCCGGACATGAGGGCAACAATTTTTATCCACTTTTGCTCCCTCAGCATTGGTATTCAGAGAGGCAGTGGTGGTAGCCTATAGCCATCATAATTACTCTCGTGTGGCTCATAGAATATTCAGAGAAAAGTACATTGTCTTGCTATGACTTCAGGGTAAGGCAGGAGTGGGGAGAATATGAGAGGCAGGACACTTTTGGCCACTCTAGTGCCTTTCTGGAAGTATCTAAGGCCCATCAATCCCTGTTGGGCATCAGGGGAATTTACCAAGTTGCCCTCCCCCAAGCTAATTTAAGCATACGAGAGATCTTTTTGAATTAAGTATGAGAAGTTCGAATCTACTTTATTTCCTTGGCTTACCATAAACCAGAGGAACCCTCAGCACAGCAAAATTATGATGGTGATCAGTGGAAGCATAGAGGAGCCTTTCAAGTTTTCATTTTTTAAAAAAATCAAGTTTTAATTTTTTAAAAAAATCAGAGGTCATGTCAGGAGGTGCAGGCCACCCAGACCCAGCACTGCTAATCTCTGGACTAAGCAGTCAAACTTTATGTGCTGTACCTTCAAAAAAATGTACTGTACATTTCCATGACATAGATTCAGGTCAAGTATTCAGATCTTATCAATACATTGTCCTAACATGTTTTTTTAAAACAAGGTGCCCTAAATGACTCCAACACTTATACATCCTCAAAAGTGTAAGAGCAAGGAAGACACGAAACAGATGGTCAGGAAAGAGCACCTTCTAGTTGCTTTGGGTGTGGAATGTGCAGATGATGCATGCCCCAAAGTGGCCAAAAGTTTCATGGAGAGCACAACTGGCCAGGAAAAGGCAGCACAATAAGCGGGGAAGATGGGCTCTTTGCCGGTGTCTTGGTTGGAACCACAGCAGTAGCCAGCCTTGGGACCGCAGCAGCCGGTTGGCATGGTCCCACACCAATCAGGGAGCAACCAGGGTTGGAGTGGCCTCAAGTTATTTCAAGCTGCCAGTCTACCTGACCCTCATGGAACATTTCCTTGATTGCCACCCCCCAACAGGTCTCTGTTTTTGTCAGAGAAGTACTGGGTTCAATCTAACCATCTATGTGATAAACATTGGTAGGATACTGCTTACTTCCTTTACTTCAACAACAACAACAAAAACTTAAGTAAAAGAAGTAGTAGACCTTTGCTGAGCTGTACACTTCAATTCATGAACAGGCCATGAAAGTGCCCATTGAGACACTGCTGCTCCACAAATACTGTCTCTGCCTCTGCCACTGTTGGGTATGAACCATGTCCACCATCAAAATCTTTTTTCAGCACTATCTTAGACTATTATAGGTGCGGTACAGAGCGCCAAAAAGAGGTGCTGGTGAGGCGCCTCTCCTTGCTCCACAGCAGCATTACAGCAATCAAATTGTGTGATACTGCTGCGCAGCAAGAAAGGAGCATGCGGAAGTGTCTCCTTTTTTGTGGCATACTTGCACCACGCCAAAGTGCAGCAACAGGTGCGATGACATGCCAGCAGCACAGCCGCATTTGGACACTGTGCTGCTCACACATCATTGCTACACACACCATCTTAGTTTTTTTAAACATCAAGTTTTAAAGTTTTAAGACTTAAAGTGTGCACGCCCTGCCCCCAAGCAACCCTAGCACGCCATGGGTGCGCCACAAAGGGTCTGTCTGTACTGGGCCATACTCACTATTATACATCATAGAAAAGTTTCAATGAATGCTACTGCATTGTCTGGTTTCTGATTGCCATTTCCTTGCTGCATCTTCAACCCCAAAAAGGGGAAATGATAACTTGCTAAGTCCCTCCTCAATAGATTGGTATGGTTATACTATATATGCTTATGTATAAGTCTAGAAATTTTAATCAAAAACAGAGTTGACTTTTCCACAGGTCAATGTTAGCACTGTACTTTAAAACTCTTATTTTAAAAAAGGAACCATCTCCTGGAGAAAGAGTATAAGCTGTCCTGGAAGCAGTGACCCACCTCTATCCTCTCATCCATCCAGCCTTTATTGTGAGCATAAACAGTGATGACTGCTGGAATACTGTAAGTTCTTTAGCATTGTTTTCCTTTGCTTCATCCTTTAGCTCCTTTGTTACATGGCCCTATGTTTTACCCACAGGTCATATCAAAATCCATAATTTTGGCCTCAAAACCTGCCCTCGGCTTATACATGAGATCGACTTATAGTCCAGTATATACAGTAGATACATAGATAGAGCTGTGCAATTAGGAGTAACATGTTTATACAGCTCAGATAGAATAGGTTAAGTCAGAGTATTAGCAAGCAAAGGGTAAACAGAACCACCTTCACCCTAATGGAAGATATTTTTAAACAAACATGAGGAGATAATGTAACAGCTTTTCCATTCTGCATTCCTTTATTCTGCTTAAACAACAGAACAAAACAAAAAACAAAACAAAAACCTCTACACAAGTATTTATTTATTTATTTATTTGTGTAGCACAATTGATGTCTTTTCTTTTTTAAAACAAAAGTACAAACAGTTTTTAAAATCTCTAATATGTTTTAAAACTAACTCTGTAACACAAGCATGTACATTGGTTGCATGCTTACAGAACTCTGTCCACCACTGTAACTGCACTGGCAAGAAGCACAAAGTACAGTGGTATACAATTGACCTTGCAAGTAGCTACTATGTCTAATAATTGACCTTGCAAGTAGCTACTGTCTATAATGCAGAGCTTGGAATGTAACGTTTTGAAAGGAACTATTTGTTTTACTTAGTATTCTGATCAGCCAACAGATCATTACTTGATACTGTTACTAGAGTCCAGAAATATAATTTGCTGAATTATTTGTTGATGTTATTATTGTACCACTGGAAGATACAGGGAAATGTTCTCTAGTTTATCTCCACATGACTAGTTTCGATACTGCATCTTGAAAATTCTGAGGAAAATGCAGAAGATATATAAGCAGTTCTTCCCAGCTTCAGCAAAAAGCTACAGTCCATGCCACACTTCCCCGTGTTTCTCCCATTGCTAAGACTGAATCAGCACATAATGAGTTACAGATATCAAATCCATTCCCATGCCACTGAAAAGTAATAAACTACTTCCATGATCAATACAGGAATAAATGTGGTGCTCTGTCAGCTCTAATGAAAACAGCAACTAGTTGTTTAATTTACTGTATATCCCACCTTTTCCCCAGTTACAGTATCCAAGGTGGTTAGTTACAAATGTACTATGCTAGTTACTTCATAGCACTGCTCTAACAAAACCAGCCTAAAACTTATTAATTCCCCCCTCACAAAACTGGCACTGCTGTGGAATTATAGGCAGAGCATATCAGTTGTTAGGATGAATGGGCTGATGATTAGATAGGACTGTGAGACAATCATATTCTTCCAACATCACCCTGCTTCACCATATAAAAAACCTCAACTTGGTTTTCAAGCACTATAGTTCTGTAGCTAGTTCTGTAGTTCTGTAAACAAGAAGAGACATTTTATCATATGTGGCAGACATGTCAAAAGGATAAAAAGTTATCTGTGTTCTGATACAGACGATCTTAAACATGAACATACAATTAAAGCCAGAACTGTTTCTTCCAGGACTTATCGATGAACAATTGGAAAAGAGCCATGGAAGAATACTTCAGTACAAGATCACAACAGCAAGACTATTAAATGTTCAAATGTGGAATAGTTCAGTATAAACTCTTAAAGAAGAACAGTTGTTAAAAATGAATGAGTTAAAATAAATGGACAAATTGTCTGCTTTGGTTAGGAAAAAAAATGTTAGTGACATTTCCTGCCAGTCTTTCTGTGAAAACATGAAAGTGACTTTAATGAGTGCTGGTTGTGAAAATTAGTATGAGCTGATTATCAGATGTAGTATAAGATAAAGCCATTTATATGACACACACCTCCAAAGTGGATGGAAACCAAAACAAAGCTGTGCTCCAAGGCTAAAAACTGGAGCATAATAATAATAATAATAATAATAATAATAATCTGGGATATTCTGGTTTAGCTCACAAAATGTGCATCTTTGCACATACATATGAACAGCCTGCCACCAGTGCAGGGCTGTGGCAAAGCAAACAAATAAAAAAAAAATAAAGTGCAGTAACTCCAATAGAAGTAATTACAACATATACAAAACGGACAGTCCAACAGGGGGCCATGGGGTGAAGGGGGCATAGACCATGGTGGTCTATGGATAACTGCAAATCCTTGAGAGCCATTGCTGCTGGTCCCTGGTAAGTTTCCAAGAAATACCCAAACAACTGGAGTCAATGGACACAAACATGTTACCAATACCCAGAACAATTGGGGGAAAGGAATGGCTGGTTCCCCACATCAAGATCGATTGAGATGTACTGCTCTAGAGGACAATGTAAGAGTGAGAGAGAGAGAGAGAAATATTGAGTTGTGGCAGCTGGGTGATACATGCCACCAGACCCTTACACCCAGAGGGTGAGGATTCATATCAAAAAGGATTATTGTGGGACAAAATGCAAAATATATTGTAAATGGATGTTTAAATACTAGTGAATACTGAAAATCCATGCTTATAACAATGTTGCAACAGATGTTGAAGTAAGCATAGGTGGCCTTGTGTGAAAGCTTATATGATCTTTAAGAAAACAGATGCACAATGTAACATTTCCAAGAGCAATACAAGTACATTGATTAGGCAGCCTGCACACAGCTGTCTAGTCTGTGCATTTTCAGTTAACAGAGGCCCGGAACAGACTGGCCTTTGAGGCATCCTCATCACGTGCGAGGGCTGCCTGGTGGGCGGAGCGCACACATGCCCGACAGCCCTTGCACGTGACAAGGGCGCCGCAGCTGCAGCGCACCCACCAGACGTAGCGCATACTGGTGATATCACAGCTGCGCTGCCTCCGAACAGGGGGACGCAGTTGCGATGTCACTGCAGCGTCGCTGGCGCTTTAGGGCGTGGAAGTGCGCCGCAAAAAAGGAGCCGCTTCTTGGTGCTCCTTTTTTGCTCCACAGGAGCGCCATGCAATTGGTTGCTGTGGCACTCCTGTGGAGCAAAGACACACCTTTTTCTGGCAGTTTGTACCCCACCAGAGTTATCTTTTAGAAGTTACAATAAAGACATGAGTTTATAATGGATTTTTCTCTATATAGAATAAAACAATGTGACATAAAGCTCTCTTGTATTGGTGACAGGGACAACAAATCCATGTTGGTTTACTTTCTCCTCTCATCTAAGTGGTGTTCATACATTACACTGACTATGCAAACAGAATATACCTATGGTCATTCAAAAGTTTATGAATGTCTGTTCTAGTGTTCATTCCCGATTTCTACCCAAGTACAAAATCTAGCCTACAACTCTGAGAGCAGGGTTCAAATCCCAGCTTCATTGTGAAAACCCCCTGGGTGACCTTAGACATGTCACACACTCTCAGCCCTCAGCCCTTTATGGTTTCCATAAAATGGAAAGAACTTGAAGGCGCATGACAACAATAGCAGCAACCCTGTTAAAATCATCCAACAGGTAACACATGGAATAAATTATTCTTTTCCTGAAAGTCATATTGTATAGGAAAGTAATAATTTCCACCATAGTTCAGATTAAACATCTTCAACCAGAGTATGGTCATTTATTGGTATGATAATTTTCCAATTCTTGCTTCATATAACTCCTCTTTTTACTGCCCCTCATTTTGCCACTTACTGAAAAATTGGACAGGAGGCTTTTTTGCATCTTGTTGTCAAGATTATACTGATAAATCTGAAGAAAGAATTTTACATAAATGTCACACTCTTTTCTCTAACTGCAAAAGGTGGTTTCTCCATGTCATGAGCCTCTCCTAGTTATCATCTCAAATAGGCAAAAGACTTTCTGACAGGAAGGGATGAATGGTCTCTTTCTGGTTCACGTCTTTTAATACTTCCTCCATGGGCAAAGCAATGTGCTAACTGTTATTATTCATGTCTGTATGTTAGACCTGGCTTGTCTCAAGATCCCATCTAATTCTTTTCCTCAATCTGTCAATCATGAACCAAGTGTCCCCATGGCATAAATACAAGGCATTTTCATTATGTCTGCATCTATCAGAACACATCTAGGGACAGATTATGGCTTCAGGGCTTTATGATGCAGAATTTTGCAAGTATGTCTAAGGACAGAGACTGGTGATATTTATTTTCTTTCTCTTCACTACCTTTGCTTTTTCCATTCTCTTGTACTGAACTGAAGCCCTTTTGAATTGAATCCTTGGGGTGACTGGATCATTTACCCAACAAACAGATTATTCTCACCCACGTTCATCCACGTTGCTAACTTTTTTAAAAAACAGAAGGGATATGTGGTTTAGGTTGGCATTCTGCTTACCAAAGAGTTTGCTAATAGTATTTTCTTACTCTCATTCTAATCCCCACAGCTTTTAAACTCCTGCTGCTTGAGGTTTAGTGGGACATATTTACTTAAAAGATTTTAAACATCCTGGTAATACTACAGTCTTCTCTAAGGCTACTCACAATATAAAACATAAACTCAGTATCAATGTAATGTTGATAAATACATAAAACTCTTTTAAACAAATTTAAGACTGAGCAAACCAAATCTGAAACTATGAAAGAAAATACACAGTAAAAGGATTCTAAATCCACTGGGTGATCTCTCAGCCTCAGAGGATGGTAAGGGCAAATCCCCTCTCAAAAAACTTGTCAGGAAACCCCCATGAGAAGTTCACCTTAGGGCTGGCATAAATCAGAAACAGAGGAACATAACAACAACAACAAACATCCAAAGGAAACAAATAAGCTTTTAAAATATCTTAAAAGGGAAACAACAGATGGAACCAGCTGTCAATAAACAGTGGGAATTTACTCAGAAGTAAAAGAAAGGCAATGCATCTTAGCTTGTTCTGACTCATATGATAAGTGGGAGGTTTCTGAGACAATAATATTTTAATCTTTGTTTTGTTGTTTCCACTTATCTGTTATGTTACTAGGTAAAGATAGTACAGCAATAGAAGAAGAAAGAGCTAAAGTGTTCCAGAGAAGCTGTATTTTTTCCAAATGGACCCCATTTTCTATCTTTTAAATAACCATATATTTTGTCAGAATCTAACCGAATGTGTCATAAGTTATGTGTATGCATTATGTTAATTGGTTATTCATGTAGTGACGTAGAGGGAGTTTATAAGAGTAGTATAACCTATGTATATTGTGGACATGGGGAATTATGGGAGATGTAGTGTTGAAGAAAATTTTGCTGGTGGTTCACAGTGGTGATAATTGCTTGAGTCAGGAATCCACAGATGTGTGGGGGATGTTGTTTCTAATAGGAGAAAAAATGTAGAGGGAAAGCGAAAATGTTTAGGGGGTGGGTGAGTGGGTGATTAGACCAAGAAGGATGGTACATGGATATGTATTGCTTTATGGACAAATCATGGCAAAGCTCTCTAGGTTTTAGGGTAGGGTACTGTGAATATTGTGTTTGTGTTTGGGGATGATAGCAGTTCTGTCTGCAAACATCTTCTTGCTAACACCTATAGTTACTGGAATAAAGTTCTTGGTGTTTGAAATACAGAATGCTGGTTTACTGAACTGTAGAGGGTGAGTGCAGTTCTTAATGTATTTCTTCATAGTAATGTTCAGTGGACTCTCAGACTTCAACTTAATATTCTAAAAATAGTAGGCAGGATGTAGACTTCCACAATCTAGACTCAGCTCCATATTTATAGATTCATAGTTCCTGATGTCTGTGATGTGGGAAGCTGATAGTTTTGCTTCTGCTTACAATATGATCTATACAGGGATGCCCCTGCAACTTGAAAGAAAATTGGTCTTCCAAAGTCTAGAACGGCTGTTATGTCTGTTTAGAACTCCACACTTGCCGATCTGCTCTGAGAGAGTAATATAACACTGCTCTCAAAACTGCTAGTTGAGACAAATTCATAATTCTTCAGCCACCTTTTAGGGAGTTAAAAGGTCCAGTAAGAAACAGATTCACCAATACAAGAAGAGATCAGTGCTGAGGACATTGGTGCTCATTCTGTATCAAACTGCTCAAGGTTCTACTGGAACAATTTGTATGGAAGAAATTATAAATACTTCATTAAAAAGAGACAAACCAAAATCTAGCTAAAAAGATAAATTGCAGAGAACTAAACCAAACCTCATTAATATAAAGATAATCGGTTTTAAAAAAACCTGTATCCCCTTACATTTCGTTCATATTTCACAGACACAATTATTTATATGGGCAAAGAAACCAGTTGCCATTCAATTCAGTTTGCTACAAAAAACAATTCATTTTCCTAACAGAGATCTTATTGGAAACATTAAGGACATTTTGTCATTAAGGATAGCTATTTTAGACCTCCTCATACCAGGCCTGCTAATTATTTATTTATTTATTTATTTATTTATTTATTTATTTAAATCTTCTTAAAACAGAGGATCTCTTTGATGCGAGTAAGGCAAAATTGAGGTTACTATTTAAGAGTCTTTGCATTATGCACTATGAGAGTTGGGGCAAGGGCAAAGACATAGTTTAAGAGAACTGAAATAAAGATTTAGCAAATGTACAAATTTCCTTCAGTGTCTAATACAAAATATTGTAGGGTGCCTTAGGGACTGACACTTCATATCAGATGTTCTCTAGTGCTGAATAACTCCCGCTAGGAGTTTTCTTTTTGCATATCTTACAAAGCAAGGGAAAGGATTCAAAGTGGAAGGTCATCCATCTCTGTTTTTTTTAAAAAGGACCATGAGATTTTTTGCCCCCCTCCCCCCAAAAAAGGAATGAAAGTCATAATGTACAGTAACAATCTCCATTGTTTATGAACATCAGCATTCTCCTGCTAACATTTTATACAGAAAAACAGTGACAAAGAAAACTTATGCTACTTGTATTGATTTTTTTTTTTTAAAAAAACCACCTTATCAAAAGCTGCATAAGAACCTATAGCTCTTCTAAGGTAATAACTTTCAACTATACTCATAGTATATATTCAAGATATGAATATATATTTTCAAGAAGAAATTGATAGAAGAAGAAAGAGGTAAAGTGTTCCAGTCCATCAATCTTTACTTTCCTAACATTCCAAATGTTTTTAAAACAAACTTCAAGAACACCTCCATTAAGTAATTATATCCTCCGAACAAATAATGACTAGATATATTGCCTCAGATATTTTGTTTATCCCATTAACAGGGATCTACTTTTTAGATTCTTCTTTGCCACCACATTTCAGAGTCCACATCCAATGTGACAGCTAGCCATATCAATCACTACTCCTTTGAACTGGTGTTCTTTGCTGAGTATTTCAGTTACTCTCAGGTCCATTAAAGTGACTTGTGCTGAGATTTATTATGGGACACAGGACAAAAAAAGAGAGATAGGTCCATGGGTACCTTCTGGTTTATTGCTATATAGAGTACATGTTTCTTTAAGCAGAGCTCAGCTGTTTTGCTTATATTCCTCCATGAGGTGCCATGTACATTACTGCTGCTGCATAAATACAGGCATTCCTCAATTAACAAAACATCTGACAAGGAAACTCTTTTTTCACAAAGCCCTTCTAAGCCTGCCTAGCCTTCCTTTTTTCTTTGTCCTCTATCTAGTTGGAAGTGTTTTCAGCAGCAGCAGCAGCACTGAGAGGATGATAAAGGAAGCTGATGAAGCACAGATCTTTCATGGTGTCCTGCTGCAGTACATTAGAATTAAACAGATGGGGAATAACAGGGATAATAAGCAAGATTAACAGCATCTGCCTCCAGAATGTCTTACTGAACACATGTAAATGGTGAAACAGAAAGAAAAGGGGAAAGCTCTCCACTTTTTCTGTTCTCCCCAGCATCTTTGGCCAACAAAATGAAAATCATAAGAAAATAAACTGGTACTGTAATTAAAAAAATAAATAAATCTCTGGATGCATTTTGTAAGACGCTTTCAACTAGTCTCTAGAAGGTTCAAAATGTTTTAGTTATTTATTCAAAGTTTACATGACCCAGTTGTTTAATTTCACATATGTACATTGTTAGTTTGCTGAAATATGTTGACCTGTTCTTTTTTATGGCATAGGAACCTATTCTTATTCTTTCCGTGTTTTTTCTCCCTCTCGTATGGCAT
Organism: Sceloporus undulatus; assembly: GCF_019175285.1. Taxonomy (NCBI): domain Eukaryota; kingdom Metazoa; phylum Chordata; class Lepidosauria; order Squamata; family Phrynosomatidae; genus Sceloporus; species Sceloporus undulatus. The sequence continues at coordinate 227,333,480 of NC_056524.1, read as the reverse complement.
TTTCTGTTAAAGAAGTATATAATCAGGAAAACATCTACTTCAATAACTCAGGAATTTGTTTCTGTTGTTGTTGTGTGCCTCCAAGTCATTTTTGACTTATGGTAAACCTACCGTAGGGTTTTCTTGGCAAGTTTCTTCAGAGGCAGTTTTCCATTGCCATTCTATGAGATTGAGAGAGTGTGAACTGCCCAAGTTTACACTCAGTGGGATTTTGGGCTCAAATGGGGAATCGAACCCTGATGATTCTGTGATTCTATCGCCAGAGTCTCCACTCCAGTCCAGAACTCAAGCCATTAACACCACACCTCTTCTCACTGAGGTATACTATACTTATAAGCATATATTCAAAATTTGATATATACGTCTCATCTCAGAAAAAAATGGTACAGTGATGCTAGCTTCCTTGCAGCTTTCCCACTTCAACCTTTTTGGAGACTATTTATCCATACACAGTACACACTAGAATCTTGTTAGACAGTTCTATTTAGAAGCCAGTAGAGGCAGCCAGAACAGGAGGGGCTTGATTATCTCCATCTTCTTTGCTACTGAAGTCTCTGCCTTTTTCAGCAAAGACAGCTGATTCAAGAAGCTAAATATGTTCTCTTGGTAAGCAGACCAAAAAAGCTATGTAAGCTGTGTATGAAAACGTCAAAACTAGACAATAACCTTCTTTAAACTACCAAGCAACTACTGTTACACCCTGACCCAACATTTTACATAGATATAATTTGTAATGAAATAAATGAATCATGGCACTATGGCCATAGGCTGACATTCTATGCACACTTATCCATGGCCTCATTGAATTCATTCCAGCTTCATTCAGTGTACACTTTTATTTATAAGAAATATTTCTATACTCCTAAACTGAATAAAATGCCACCTTTCACTGCTAATGTCATCATCATCACCATCCCATAAAAATGCTCTTTAACAGTTCACAGCTAATAGAATGATAAGGTGAAAAAGTATATTTTCAATAGATGTCTAAAATATATTACATTAAGAACTATACAGTTTAGCAGTCTGACATAATGCAGAAGGGACATTAATCCATGTGCAGCACTGCACTCTAAAGCAACACTTGCTTTTCAGCTAGGAGTGTCCAGGTGCCCTTTTTACATCAGACCATGCATTTGTTAAGAAGCAGAACAACATCTAAAATTCTCCTATATGTTTTTTTTTTAACTTTTGATAGGAGCAAAACCAAAATCAGTGGCAAGGAAAACTCTTGGCTGTTGGAGACATCCCCCCTATTTAAGTTATAGAAAGAACGAAGGCTTCCTATTTTGTGGACATCGATTTCTCCTCTTCCTGTAATTTGTATAAAAAGTCTTTTCATGCAAAATTGTTGAAGTTAAATAAAAATGCACTTTGCAGCCCTCCAGTGGCAAAGGTAGAATTTGGAGCTCTTGAAGGAATTTAGATGTGGCACCCTTTAAACTATCATGACTAATATATTGTGTCAAGTGCCAACAAATGAAAGTCACAGCTTTGACAGAAAGACATTCAATGGAAGTCATTTCAAAGGAAACAAATAGGACAATTGTCAATATGTACTACTACTGAATGTATGTCTCTTTCCATTAATTTATATTGCATTCTAACTGAATTCTAGTCACAGAAAGTTTGACAAACAAGATAATGAGTAGATATTTTGTGCCGTGCCCCCCCCCCCCCCAAATATGTATTTTTGCAGCTTCTGCAAAGTTTTCCAAGTTCCCTTAAATGTTTATTTATTCTGTTGGATGTTCTCAAGTGAGAATGAATACAAACTTCCTATCAAGAAACTAAACTCGTTTTAATACAGGACGAGAGTCATTTCGAAGCAGCAGAGAGCAAGGTCCTCCTGGCTTGTGTTTATCATAGAAGAACTGGGTGAGATTCCCAGCAGAAAGGTAGGAATGCCAGAGAGGAAAAAAAGAAATGGGTGAATTGTTAAGAGCAAAGGAAAGCCATAGTTGCCAAGATGAACTGCAGTTCTTCCCTGAACACGTTTGCTACAAAACGCAGAAATTATTAATACACGAAAACAAGATGCGTCTATGAACAGAACACCTCCATCGTCGAGGGAATAGTAGTGGGGCCACTTGGGATTAGCTGCAGCTGAATGCTACGGAGGCTGCTCTTTGTTTCCTTTTCCAACTGTCGGGAAAGAACGGCAACTGTTTTCTTTGGACACCCAAACACTCCCCCCCCCCCCTTTCCTCTTGACTCAGGAAGGGCTGAGCATCCCAAAGTGGAAGGAAGGCTACCTGGGCTGCCTCCCCCAGAACCAAGCAAAGGGGAAGCAAAAACACCTGCCTCGGTTAAGCAGCCAGCCCAGCGAAGGACTACGAAAAGAGAGAGAGAGAGAGAGAAGTTTGCTTATGCAAGAACTAAAGCAACAAGTCGGGCATTTTCTGGAGAGAGACACAACAGAGGCCAAAACAAGCGGCGTGGATTCAGGTCACTCCGTCCCAAACATGGCCCAGAGCGAAGCGCCATAGATTTCCCTTACAGATCAATCGCTAAAAAAGGCAAGGGAGCAGTGGGGGGGGGGGGGGGGGGGGGGGGTAACCCTTGGCTTCCAGGGCGGGAAGGCTGTCTCAGAGCCTCCCTCTCCGCCGCCGGGCGCTGGGTTCGAATCACGCCTCGCCTGCCAGAAGCCCAAGGGGAAACTCCAAGCGATGCCCTTCGCCCCTGCTCCCCTCAGGACTCCTCTCAGGAATATGTCTATATCTCTCTCTGTGTGTGTGTGTATGGCACCCAAACACACATCTCTTGACTTCTGACATGAATATATGTGCGTGCGTGTGTGTGTGTGTGTGTCACCCAAACACAGATTCTCCCCTCGGTTCCTGCAATGAACACACACACACACACATATATGTGGCACCCAAAGACACAAAGTCCCCTCTCCTTCACACACACAGAGAGAGAGGTCTGCATGGCACCAGAGCTTTTACCACAAGGAGCACCAAAGATGCCCAAGAGACACAGAGAGGGAAAACAAGCCGGGGAGCTGCGTTGGCCATTGAACAAACCCAAACAAGAATCCATCAGAGAGACCTCCCCGGCCTCCCTCTCCCCCAAAGAGGCAGCGCCCCTCACAGCTGGGGCTTCCAGAAGAGAAAGAGAAGCAGCAGAAGGCAAGGGAGGGAACTTCGCCTACCTTTGGCGGCCAGAAGGCTGCCGACCCCGAGCCAAGGCAGCAGTAGCTGCAGCAGCGCCCACTCCCGGCCCTGCCTCATCCTGCCGAGGTGCTTCGGGGGCTTTCCTTTCTCAGCCCAGGCGGCTCTCCTTCCTCAGAGGCTCCAGGCTGCGCTCCCTCTCCTCTCCTCTCAGACAGACATGAATCAGACAGATAGACAGGCAGCAGGGCGAGGGGAGGCGAGAACAGCAGCAGCAGCGGCGGCGCCTCCTCCTCCTCCTCCTGCTCTGCCTCCTGCTGCCGGTCTCTCCTCTCCTCTGCCGCCTCTGGCTCTCGGGGCTGGGGATGGGGCTGCTGCTGCTCAGTCACTGCCAGGCTTGGCTGCCAGGACCAGAGCTTTCACCGCGGGACCGCTGCGACGTCACTCTTCGGGAGGGGATCAGGAGGAGGGAGGGAGGGAAGGAGGGAGGGAGGATGCTCCAAGAGCCAGGGCAAAGCTAGAAGTTGAGGGCACTTGAGGCAGGTGTTTCAAGGGACATTTCCCCCTGAAGGTTCCAGAGCCTCTCTGGTCCTGGGAGCTAAGTAGGCTCAGGCCTGTTTAGGGCTTGGAAGGGAGCCTGCCAGGGAATTCCTGGGCCTCATTCCCACTATGCTTGAAACAGGTTTGCAAATCGGTTGGAAGTGGTTTAAACTGACCCTGGCTCACACTTGAACCAAATTGCTGAATCCATTTGGAGAGGGTGGGCCATGCACTAGACCCATTTAAGCTTACCCAGAATGAAACATAGATTACAGATTATAGATTAGTCACTAAAAAGGCAAACAAGCATCTCAGCCTCTCTGCTCTTGGGAGCTAAGTAGGCTCAGGCCTGTTTAGTACTTGGAAGGGAGACTGCCAGAGAGTTCCTGGGCCTCATTCCCAGTACATTTTAAACTGGTTAGAAAATTGCTTGAAACTGTTTTGGACACTGATTTTTTCCACATCTCTTTGGATCAATCAATTCCATGCGAGTGTGAACCAGATGCGGATCAGAATTGATCAGAAGAATTGACAACAGGGCTGTTCAACAGTGAACACACTCCCTCAGAGAGTGGTGGAGTCTCCTTCCTTGGAAGTCTTTAAACAGAGGCTGGATGGCCATCTGTCGGGGATACTTTGATTGAGAGTTCCTGCATGGCAGCAGGTTGACTGGATGGCCCTTGTGGTCTCTTCCAACTCTATGATTCTATAAATTCACCAGTCAATTCAGTGTCAGTGTGAGTGGGATGCAGGTTAAAATTGATTTACTATGATGTGAAAGGGGTTGCCGGGCAGGAAAGTGGAAATAAACAACCTGTGTTCACCCACCCTTTGACCCTCATGCAGAAGTACATAAATGCAATTGCAGTGATGGACAGAGAGAAAAAATATCCTACTGAAAACACTCCAAATTGAACCGATTCGTTTGCCAATGTGAACTGCAAGTGGGTTGTTTTGAGAGACTCCCACAGGAAAGGGTTTAAATTGAATCAATTCTTTTGTCAATGTGAACCACAAGTGGGTTATTTTATTTTGTTTAACAGCAAGAAAATGCAATCGGGGCAAATGTAGTGTGAACCACACTCCACTGCCGAACTGATCCATCGATTCGGATCATGAAGCGGTTTATTTGTAAGTGGGAATGAGGCCCTGATAATGTGTGAGCTATATTCAGAGGAAGGCAATGACAAACCTCCTCTGAATACACCTTGCCTAGAAAACCTTAGGAGAAGGTCATCGTTAAGCCATTGTATTCCCTATTACCATGTACTGGATGTGAGAGTTAAGAAAGCGGATAGGAAGAGAATTCATTCATTTGAGATGTGGTGCTGGAGAAGAGTGCTGAGGTTACCATGGGCAACCAAGAAGTCAAACAAATGGGTCCTAGAGCAGATCAAACCAGAAATCTCTCTGGAAGCCAAGATGTCATACTTTGGCCACATCATGAGGAGGCACAACTCACTGGTAAAAACAATAATGCTAGGAAAGGCAGAGGGAAGCAGAAAGAGAGGAAGGCCACATGCTAGACGGATGGACTCTACTAAGGAACTGAATTTGCAGGACCTGAGCAGAGCAGTGGAGCATAGGGAGTCTTGGAGATGTCTCATCTACAGAGTTGGCATGGGTCGAGATTGACTTGAGGGTGGATAACAACAACCACACATCAAGGTTGACTTGAAGGAACATAACAACCACAACGAGAGAAATCTTACCAGTGCATGCTCTAACATGTCTCCCACTTGGGGAGGAAGGCAGACTATAGATCCAATAGATATATAAATTAAAGAAAGCATGTACATGCAAGCTTTCAAGGATTTGTTTTATTTAATTAAATATGCTGCCTTTCTCCAGTACTGGGATCCACAGTGGCTAACAACAAGATTAAACACACACACACACACACAGACACACACACAGACAAGAGGGGAGAGGATTTGAGGGTTCCACTTTTATTTTGTGGGAAGGAAGGCATTGAGAGGAGGAAAGTAGGATCAAGAGGCTGCTTTGACCTCTCCTCTGGCACTCACCTTTTCTGTAGGCACTCCAGTCATAAGGATAGAGTCCATGCATGGTGGGTAGATGTGGTCTTCCTTGCCCTCTGCAGAAAGTGTAATCAGATTTATTATTATTATTATTATTATTATTATTATTATTATTATTATTATTTCTTACCCTCTTCTCCCCATAGATCGAGGCTGGGGACAACAAATAACAGACAAACCACATCAATTAATGGGCATCAGTTAAAATACCCAACAATTTAAAAGGACAAATAAGATATATACATATTAAAAGCAATCCACATTTAAAATTCATCATTTAAAACTCAAAATTTAAAAATAAACTGGATAAGCCTGCCAGAAGGGACTGGTCTTTGTAGCTCTTTGAAATCCAGACAGTGTATTCAGCTGTAAAATTTCTTCCAGCAGGTCATTCCACAGTCTAGGAGCAGCTGAAGAAAAAGGCCTCAGGCTGACAAGCACCAACCTAGTCCTGGCTGACTGGGGTTCACCAGAGGACCCAAGTGTAGAGGGCAGGTTATGTGGAATGAGGTGATCTTAAAGACGGTAAAGATGTCATAGCTGCAAAGGAGGATAAAACACTGCAAAATGTAGGGAGTTAATCACACAGACCACTTACTGCTATGCAAATGCTGCACAAGTGTTACCCAAACATTTCAGAGGCGCCAGAGGTGGAATCATCTGTTGCGTTTCTGAAACGTCATAGAGGCTTCCCGCTTTCTTTTCATCATGGAAGCATTCGTGGCGAAGCCTCAGAAAAACCATTTTTATTAACGAAAGATCCCATTAATAAAAATGGTTTTTCTGAAGCCTCCCCATGAACTCTTCATGACGGAAGGAAAGCGGGAAGCCTCTATGTTTCAGAAACACAACAGATGATCCCACCTCTGGCACTTCTGAAATGTTTGTGTAACACTTGGGCAGCGTTTGAGTAGCGGTAAGTGCCCTGTGTGATAAAACTCTAGGACGTTTATGAAAAAATGCAGGGTATGTCCAAATAAAAGCTAAAAACACTGATAGAAATATAAATTCATGTTTCTTATTCCTGGTCAAAATGGAGGACACTTTGGAATTCCTCCTGGACAGAAGGCTGAAATGTAGGACATGTCCTGGAGAAGGAGCACCTCTAGTCACCCTGTCAATAGTAACCTTGATTTTGCCTTACTCACATCCTCTCACTAGCTCACCTGAGTCTCCCCACTACTCCTATTAAAAAGTCAAGAAAGTGAAACAGTCTCTGAAGATGGAAGGCAGGAGAGCAGTGGAGAAGAGGCTGCTGCTGCTCTCTCTCTCAAGTCAACACTTAGGGTTTTTTTTTCTTCTCTTGGCAGCAGTTGAAAGATTCTGGGACAGTCTCAGTAGTACACAAGAATAGGGGCTTGTCTGCCCTTGGGGCTGGGCTGGGGGCTTCTGTGTGTGTTGTGCACCTTCAAGTAGTTTCCAACCTATGGTGACCCTAAGGTGATCCTATCATGGGTTTTCTTGATCATATTTATTCAGAGGTTTGCCATTGCTTTCCACTGAGGCTGAGAGCATGTGACTTGCCCAAGGTCACCCAGTGTGTTTCATGGCAGAGCAGGAAATTAAACCCTGGTCTCCATAGTTGTAGTCCAACAGTCAAATTACTACATCAGACTGGCTCAGTATGGGGGCTTAGTCTTCTTATAAAGTTAGGGAGCTTGGGAAGGAGCTCGCCAGGTTGGTCTTGCAATATGACCATTCGAGGTAGCAACCAATCTCTTTAGGGCTGGTCTAATTATTTTATGGTTGGTTAGCAAAGCTTTTCTTTGCCTTGGCAGCAGATGGTGACCTCCCAGCAGTGCTGGGCAACATACCCAATGGTGTAAAATGCTGGAAGTTGCATTGCACACAACATACGGGAGGCCTTGCAATTCTCACCCATTCCTACATATTTATGTATCATCTTAGTTGTTACCACAGCAAAAAAAAAAGTGACATGGTGACTGGTTTTGCTTTATTTTGCAGGTGCAGCCAAAACATCCTCTGTTTGCTCTCTTGCCCACTCATTTTCTGGCTGATGTAGTGGGGAGGGATGATTCTTGCCACCACACTATCCAGCACAACACCATTGATAAGAAAGTTAGGGGACAACGTGGATGCTTTTTCTCTGTGGCATCCTTTGTGTAGAAATGCCCAGAGAGAGGGTGAGCAAGTGATAGGGAGTAGCTGTCCTTCCTTACTTGCATGGCTCCTCTCTGAGAAGCAGCAGAACTACATAGGAGTGCCACCAGGAGTTCCAGGAGCTTTCAGGCTAATGGAATTTCCCCCCACCTCCAGCAAGTGGTGACTCTTGGCTTCCATGACAATGAATCTGCTAGTTTTAGCCTGAATTATAAAGGAACCATGGTGCTGGATCTTTTTGGGAGAAAGAGTTCAGTACATTTGATAGTTTCTCAAATTTTAGACTCAGACCCAGAGTAGATTCACCATCCTACTCACACAGAAGCCACCAACTGACACTGTGGCGGGTTACATACCACCATTTGGGACATCCTCAGGACGTCCCTGTTTAAAAAAGGGGCATCTCTTCTAGATGCCCCTACTCCTGTTACGGACTCTGTCCGTAACAAATGGCGGCAGCCGTTCCACACGGCCACCGCCATCTTGACGTAATGGATGCTCTGCGTCCGCACGTCGCACCCCGGAAATGATGCCATGAGTGCGCAACTAGCGCCTCACGGCATCTCTTCCGGGGAGCAAGAAGGAGCGTGATTTTTGCGCTCCTTCTTGGCAGTGTCTGGGAACCGCGCCATTTGGCTGCTGCGGTTCCCGGACACTGCAACCAGTGGCAGCGCGAGACAGCCCCTTCTGGGCCGTCTGTAACGCGCCTGTGTTTCTCACATATCCCAATTGTCCAACTTCTACATACAGGGATGAGAAGCTGTTATTTATGGTTTGATCACCTGTCTTTAACAGAAAAAGCTGCTAACCCACTGATTTTCCTATAAAAATGGAAATAGTAATATTACTATACATGCTTGGCCCAAAAGCACCAGGCCTAACCTGAAGCTTCATGCTTGATTGGCTCATTTAACAGTTGTCTTATCTCTGTGTGCTGGGCATTCACATACCTTGATGTATATGGATTTGCCAGGGCTTTTCCCTCCTTTTCCTTTCATCATTTTCTCAAGGGAAATATTGTGGAAATTGGGCCAATCGGTATGTCAGTGCTTTTCAAATACTGGGATGAATGCCTATAGAATTGGTTGCTTCCCTGTCTTGCCTCATGCCTAATTTTTGTCTGTACAAATTACATGGTGTGGCACAAGAACTGCCTCACAGTTTTTTCAGTGGGTTTATTTAAGTGTAAAAAGTACCTGCCTCATATATACTATGCTTGGTGTAGTGGGGAACATAGTTTATTAACCAGTCTTGGATTTATCAACGTTCTGTTTTTAACTATAAAGCAGCAATGAAATGACTTGAATTTTGTGTTGTCCACCTTTTCCTTAACATCTTTATGACATATATACCCCCATCATACGTCCATTATGGGAGTCAAGGCACTATGTGTAGTGTTTTCCAGGCAATTTCCTGTCCAGGGACAGACCAGATTCAAGAATGCTTAGATTTAGCATTGTGTGCTCTTAGACTGTGCCTTGGGCATGACTCCATTTTTTCTTTACTCAACCCCCAGTGGCCAGCTTTAAAATATGTTTTAAAATGCATGAGCCAAGAGTGCGTGCATACTAGAATTTCTTCAGTTAAGAAATAACTAATTGTGCTTAGTGACCTGAGTGTGCACTTTTTGTTGAAAAGCATAAGACCTATTTTGCCAGATCAAAGCAGTTCACTATTCTTTTGTAAAATTGAACCATTGGCTAAAGTTTGATGGGCCAGTGAGTGCTAGTTGCAACACTGGTGTGCTATGAACAATGAAATATCTACTTTTAATTTAGCACTACTCTACAGCTCAGCTTTGGGAAATGAGAAGTAATATTTCCTTGAACATTTTTTGAACATTTCTGTGACAAGGTCCCCCATGATATCCTTGCAAAAAGGCTAATATAATGTGGGCTAGACAATGCTACTGTTAGGTGGATATGTAATTAGTTGACAGACTGAGCCCAAAGGGTGCTCAGCAATGGCTTCTCTTCATCCTGGAGAGAGGTGACTAGTGATGTGTCACAGGATTCTGTCCTGGGCCCAGTGCTGTTCAATATCTTTACTGATAACTTACGATGGAAGGGGGGCATGCTTATCAAATTTGCAGATGACAGCAATAGAAGGGGTTGCAAATACCCCAGAGAACAGACTCAGAATTCAAAATGACCTCAATCCATTAGAGAGCAGGACCAGAACTAACAAAATTAATCTCAGCAGGGAGAAATGTAAAATACTACACTAGGGGAGCAAAAATGAAACACACATGCCTTGACACGAGTACATGCCAAAGGGATCTAGGAATTTTAGTAGACCACATGCTGAACATAAGCGAAGATTGTGATACGGCAGCTAAAAAGCCAAAGTAATTCTAGGCTGCATCAGAAGGAGTGTAGTGCCTAGATCAAGTGTCTCTGTGTAATATTTTCCAGGCAATTTCCTGGAATTTCTAATAGACGTGCCATTCTATTCTGCTTTGATCAGACCTCAGCTGGAATACCATGTCTAGTTCTGGGCACCACAGTAAAAGAGGAATATTAACAAGCTGGAGCATGTCTACATGAGCATGACATAAATGGTGAATGGTCTGGAAGCCAAGCCCTGTGAACAGAGCATGTGGTTGCTGCGGCACCGATCTGGCCCTTAAAGGGGCAGCTGGATGCCACCCATCTGTCGAGCCCCTTTGTTTAGGCTATGCAAAAAGAAAATATTTCCAACCCTCAAATAGAGGATATCCCTTATATTAAGGGACATTTGAGAAATCTGATCCCCTTTCCTAATTATCCACTTTCTACCTTGATCCAGTCAAAGAGAAGAGACAAACTAGGTATAAGAGATTGGGAGAAGAAATTCAAGTTTTAAGAAAGACAGGGAGGGAAAAAGTGGGCTCTGGGAAATGTCTTCTCATTCTGGATGTAGAACTGTAGATCTGGCTGTTGTTGTTTTGTGCCTTCAAATCATTTCCAACTTATGGTGACCCTAAGACAAACATGGGGGTTTCTTGGTAATTTTTTCCAGAGAGCATTTACCATTGTCATCTTCTGAGATTGAGAGATTGTGACTTGCCCAAGTTCACCCAGTGGGTTTCCTGAACGAGCTGTGATTCGAACTCTAGTCTCCATAACCATAGTCCAATATTCAAACTGCTACACCACTAGAATGTGTAAGCTGTGCTTCCACCTAGGCTCAGATTGTCCTTTTTGTCCGTAACCTAAGACAATACAAAAAACATTTTTTTTAAAAAAAAAACACATTAACTTCCAATGAAAAAGCTGTCTCAAGAAAAGCCTTCTGTCACAGGAAATTCTCACCACTTGAAGAAGTGGCATATATGCAGGTATATATTTGCCAAATAGCCCCTTCAAACTTTTCAAGGTTTATAGTTCAATACACCTGGGGAGGTGACACCAAGTTGGAAAGGGCTGCTCTAGAGATTGATTCATTCAGAGGCATCACCATGTTAGTCTGTATCAGTATGCAAAGGAATCCTGTAGCAACTTTGAAATTGGGAACTTTACTGCAGGAGAAAAGAAAAGTGAAAGTTATTGGGACAGTACTGACTTCCTCGGTGCTTCTCCGCATGCCCTCTTAGCACTTCTATTCTCTTCTTGAGGGGGAGATGGTAATCAAAACATGCCTTTTGCCGAATGAGAGAAAATTGTTTGCAGACTCGGTCTACATGATGTCTTCTAATGATGTACTTGTGGGGGCAGAATTAGGACATTGTCCCTCCAAATGAGAATTTTGCTCTCCTAATTGACATTTTCCTTAATTCTTCAATATCTAGTGTTGTGAAGAATGAGACACAGCAAATAGTTCACCCCTTGCTATGTCCATATTCCCTTGGTAATTTTGTTCCTTTTCTTTCGATGCCTAAATTCTTTTTCTAAATCCTCAATTGAAATTGTACATTACTGCAATGCCACAAGTTTGGGGGCTGAGGAAAATTTTCATTTGGGAAGCATCATTTTTATTTGGTGATGGCAATGTCATCATTTTGCTCCCCTGTAGCTACACTCTTGATGTCATCACTGTGGTACTAGCTCTTCTGTTATTATGCCCATTACATGTTTCTAAATGTGTGTGTGTGTGTGTGTGTGTGTGTGTACACATACTGTAACATAACTTTTTTTAGTTTTCATAATATTTAAATAATGGCCCATCTCTTAATTTCACATCTTTCTTCTTGTCCTCAAACAAGGAAGCATTCCTTGAAACTCTTGTATTTCACTCTTGTGTGTAAGAGCAAAATTCTTGCTCAAATAAATATACATTAGAGCCCCACAAAAGTTTTTAAAAATGGATTGTAATTTCCAGAACTTTTCCTGGCTCTGTTGTATAAAATTATCCCTGTACAAATGAGCTGTATATTTTATGTGTGTTTGATAAATTACTGCTCCCATTTGCTGACTAAACACACCACCAGTTTATGTTACTGCATACTTTGTCCATCCAGCCCTGCCCATTGGTCTCATGCCAGACTTTACCTTCAGTCATCATTTTCCTTTGGGAAATATCTGGCAGGTGACCATGAGCAAACACCTTGTTAACTCATTCAAGTCCCTAGATTTGTCACAAATCATTTGCCTCTAAATGGCTGCTTCAGTACAAACAGGAGGTGCCTCCCTGCTTGTCTTCTTCTGTAATCGTTAACAGCTGATTTCACAGCATTTGCACCTGCTATCCCACTCACAATTGGCCAATTCTCAACTGTAAGCCAAAGCTATTAGCAATAGCGAGTGAATTGTTCTCCAAACCCCCCCGAAAAACACCTGCAATTTGTTTGTGTGTATCCAGATTCTCATCAGGAGATAGACATAGATGCATCTAGAGTAAAGTAGCCATGTACTGGTCCTATTAAAATGACAGGACTAAAAGATGACTAAATTTAGTCTAGATCTAGCCCAACCACAAGACAACAACCATCACAATAGCTTTTATTCACAAAAGGAAGTTCTTGGTGGTCCTGAGATTTGAGGGTTCCCCAAAGAAGTGAGAAAAGAATGGAGTATAGAAATAGGAAAGTATTCTACCTGCCCTACCAAGGAGTTAGGTTATCATCACTGAGTCCCTCCCTTAAGAAAGAAAATAAAATAATTGTGTTTGGAGTGTAATATCCATTTTCTGTAGATCTTCCCTGTGAAAGTGGAGAAGTTCAAGCCTGGAGGGGGCAGGGCACATATGTGCATTTGCATCTGTGCTCCACACATTGTGTTCAGCATGCCTAAAGAAGGCTTCAGAAGCATGAAGAAGAGAGAAAGCCAATAAAGTATGTGGCATTTTGTGCATGTGGTTATTTTATTTTATTTTTTGGTCACATCTAAAATTTCCATGGAAGCCATGTTGTCCAGACCATCTCTGTCCCTAGCCATCAAATACCTCCTCCCCTCTCAGACATGCTTTTGGCATTTAAGTGTCCTTGCTGATAAGGCATTTTTTAAAATCAGATGGGCTCTGTGCTTTATTGCTTTTGTCTTTTTAAAATGAATTTTAATGTTTTAAATATAATGCTTGTATCACTGGAATTTTATTGTTAACCTCCTTGAACACTAAAGTAATATGGTGGGAAGGATGTAATTTTATATAAATATAGTGAGACATAGGTAGAGAAACTGTGATTGTTGAGTAAAATAAAATATTTAATGTATTTTTTAAAAATTGTTTTAATTCAATAGATAATCTAATTATATTTATAATATTGTTCATGTTTCTACCTATGAATGCTTTTATCCCTATCTGTTTTAATTTTTCTAAGTCATGTTAAGTCCTAGTTCTGGGGAACAGGTAGGATAGCAACATTATATTCAACCCCCTCCCCCCCCAAAAAAATTATAACTGTAGCATCACTCATTCTGTTTTGTCCAACATAGTTTAACATGCATGTTCCATCCTAGATCCACACATAAAAAGACAATCTTTCCCTCTTTCTGTTTTTATAGAACTTTCATTTTAACAAACAAGTTATATGTGCTGAGGTCCTGTGTAGTGTAACCTCTCCATTAAAGATTCCACTTTTGACAAAGGGGAAGGGGAATTTATGATTTTACAATTCAGTCCATCCATGTCATTTCTCATGTTATTTATGCAGAGTTGGATGAGATGCTATTCTAGCACTGACCTTGGCCATTCTATTATCCTAGAAAATGTTACTGCACCTGTTGCCAATTTAAAAATGAGCAGCAGACTGCTCCAAAGACACACTCTCTCTCCTGTCTGTTTCCAGCTTTTTTTAACTCTCAAATACACACAGGCTTTCAAGATCATCAAAACATAGATTTGTGCATGTATGCACAGCAGATTTCCTCTTCATTGGTAAGCTAAAAGCAGCAAATACACTGCACTGCTCTACAATGGAGCAAAGAATTGTAACCTCAGTGAGATGACAATTTTATGTACTTGTACCATAGCTGAGATGCACTTCAAACTACAGTCAGCCCTCCACATCTGCAGGTTTCAGATTTGCAGTTTTTACTATCTGTGACTTTGTATGTGCTGCTTCAGACACACCTTCCTCACCCTTCCTTCCTTCCAGCCAGCCAAAACCAATGTCATAAATTCCTCTGCTTTGCTAAATGTTGCATTCTCCTCATTTCCAAGGACCACCCTCTTCAATCCAAAGTTTGCAGCCACACCCGGGAGGCTCCACATGTTCTCCCCATCTCCCCCCCACCTTCTCCTGGCCAGACATAAGCAACACCATGCCTTTCCTTTGTGGTGATGGCTGCAAACATTGGATTCAGAGTCAAAAGACTTTAGTAATGAGGAGAATGCAAAGTTTGTCAAAGTGGGAAAGATATGGTGTTGCTTTTGTCTATCCAAGAGGGAGGGGGAAGATGAGAAAGAGGAGGAGAGAAGGTGGATCCTTTGCAACTGTGGCTACTAACATCAGATTGAAAATGGAAGCACTTTGGAAATTTGGGGGAGATTGTGTATTTCAGGGTTGCAAAGAGAATTATGGGTGGTGCTCTTGGTGGGAGAGGACTCTTTATCATTCATGTTGGGGGGGGGGGGGGGGCTAACATATTAGCAGTTTTCCCACTTTCACAGGGTCCTTGGCCCTTAATGCCTGTGAAGGAGTATCTGTAATACTGAAGTGCTAACTGGGACATCCTTAAGTCTATGGATGTAAAAGTGCTTTGAAGCACTACTTTTCTCGGACTGCAGCTCACAGTGTCCCCCAGCCATCTAGGCCATTGATTTTGCTCCCTTGAGCCTTTTGGTTGCTGTAGTCCAAAAGAGGAAATTTCTGGCAAGGTGGGATACAGTTTGATAAAAACAAAATGAACTCACAGTAGCAATAACCACAATGAACAAGTTGTCTTGTATTTTCAAACTCAGAACTTCATAAGGAGATTTCCCTTCAGATATCATATCTTCCAATTTCAATTTCTTTAGGCCTGTTTTCTTAAGCTGGGGTTGTACAGAAGGACATGAAATCTTATTTTTGGAATAATAAGTGGGACGGGGAAATGCCTTCCCATGAAACTGCTCAACGTAAAATTCTTTTCC
>NC_056524.1:227243523-227318163 GCF_019175285.1 Sceloporus undulatus | reverse complement strand
ACCTATTTTTACCATATTATCTACTACATTTAGCTTTGAATATCTCTGTGTGTGTGTGTGTGTGTGTGTGTGTGTGTGTGTGTGTGTGTGTGTGTGTATTACTTAGAAGTTTATCACATGGGCCCTGATATGGGCCCATAGCGTTCCAAAATGGGGATGTGCATGGGTGTGTATGGAACAGGATGGGGCTAGAAGCGTTCTCAGAAATCGTACCCTCTGGAATGGATGTAGGACGCGATTGGAACACACAGCAGCAGTGGTGGCATTCCAGTGTGCAGTAAACTCCGTTCTTAGCCCCATCCCATTCCGTGTGCACACATGTGTGTCCCCCGTTTTGGAATGCAACAGGCCCGTTTCAGGGCCTGTGTGATAAACTTCAGAGTGTAAGCTTGGCAAGGAGAGGAAATGATGCAATTCAAATTCCACTTCATTGAGTTGCTGTCAATCAGGCTATCTCTAACACTGCAGTTTCTGACCATGGACCTTGCTGACTGTAGTAGTTCGCCATGTGGTGAGTTTCTGCAAATCTAAAGTAATTCAGTTGCAACCAGTACTCAGAACAAGAGGCTACTGTCATGACAGAATATGGAGAGATGAAGTGGTTTCCAATCAGCAAAGGGATCAGAAAAGGCTATTTTTAAAAACTTCTATACTGAAAACATAATATATAAAGTAGGATTAGATTCAGAAGAAAGTGTGCAAACTGGAGAAGGGAATATCAATAATCTAAAATACGCAGAAAACAGCATAATAGTAACAGAAAATAGCAAAGACTTGGAACAATTATTTTAAAAAGTCAAGGAAGAAAGTACAAAGGCAGTTCTACAGTTGAACTGTAAGAAAACAAAAACAATGACCAGAGAATGTTTAGATAAGTTTAAAGCAGACAATGAAGATATTGAAATAGTTCAAGATTTTTCATAACTCAGTCAATAATCAGAGTGTAGTTATGGAATCAGAAGAGCAGGACTTGGAAGGACCACTACGAAGGATCTAGCCATGATTCTGAAATGTAAAGTTATATCACGGAATATTAAAATTAAAATGGTACACACCATTGTATTTCCCATCTCTATATATGGTTGTGAAAGCTGGACAGTGAAGAAAGCTGATTGGAAGAAAGTCATTTCGTTTGAGATATGGTTCTGTAGAAGAGTTCTGTGGATGCTGCTAAAAAGATGAATAAATGGATCCTAGAACAAATCAAGCAGTTAGTCTCCTAGAAGCTATAATGACTGAGGCTGTCATACTTTGGCTATATAATGCGAAGACAGAACTCACTAGAAAAGATAATAATGCTAATGGAGGGCAGTGGGAAGAGAGGAAGATCACATTATAGATGAAGAAACTCAATCAGGAAAGACATAGCACTGAGTCTGAAGGACCAGAGTAAGGCTCCTGAGGATAGGGTAACTTGGAGGTCTCTAATTCATGGGGTAGCATGAGTCAAAGTCAACTCAAAGACAGTTAACAATAAAATATAATGTAATAACCAACATCAAGAGATATACCACATAGTATAAAAAACAAGTAGCAGCCTAAATGCTTAAAATGTACCAGTTCCCATCTGATCTTGGAAGCTAAACAGTGTCTGTCCTAGTTAATACTTGGATAGGAGACAACCAATGAATACAGGTGCTGTAGGGTGTATTTCAGAGGAAGGAACTGGCAAAACCATCTTTGAGTATTTGTTATGTAAGAAAACTTGACAAAATGCATGGGGTCACTGTAAGTTGAAAGGGAATTCAAAGGCACACACACAAAAAAAACAAATTCCATCTTTTCAGTGTCTCAGACATTTTTAAGGTAGCAAGTATCAGGTTTCCTATGGTTGTGCACAATCCAATACTTACATTCCACAATCTACGGCTACTTTGCAAGGGACAATAACAAATGTATTTTAGTAGTCATATTGCTTTGCTAGCACACTTTTGCCTACCTGCTGAGGTCCAAAACTGGATAACCTCCATCTCCAACACCTGTTTCACTCCAAACTGATCATTTCAAGGTTTTATGAGATCACTTCAGGGTAGTACAAATTGCAAGTGCTGGCTCCTTGGTCTAGATAGGGCCACAGTGAAGAGAACAATAGGGTCCCAATATGAAACAGATTGTGTCTCCATCTTTGGATGTTTTTAAACAGGCTGAATGGGCATCTTTCAGGGGTGCTTTCAGTGTGTATCTCCTACACAGCAGGTGATTGGTCTAGACAGCCCTTGTGATCCCTTCCAGTTCTTTAGATTCTATTATTCTATTTTATTTATTTATTGAATTTATGGCCTGTTACAGACTGCCAAAATAAAGCTGCTTCAGGTCTCTTTGGAGGTATGCTATTTAAATGATGCATGGGTCCTAAGAGTCCGGAGGTCGCGCCAAAGCCACACTCCATTCCTAAGCACTGGAGTGCAGCTTTGGTGGCGCTCGGGATTCTTAGGACCCAGGCGTCATTTAATTAGCAATACCGCCAAAGAGACCCGAAGCAGCTTTATTTTGGCAGTCCGTAACAGGCCTATATGTCTTTCTCCCAAAATGGGATTCAAGGTGGCTTACAATACTTTGAAAAAGGTCTAACTAAAATATTAATTTACAAACATTAAGAAGAAATTACATATTAAAAACATGATTAAAGACAGCTAAGCACACCAAAAACATATTTGAAATGTTACCTTTGAAGGTAGTTGTGATGATTATATGAGGGCAAAATGGGAAGAACAATGTATATTGCATTGCAAAAGCAGCCTTCCCTGAACCACTGCTCTACACATATCTTAAGCAAAGTACTGCCATCGTTGCTAGCCAGCACAGCAAGTGGCCATGCTTTGTAGCTTTGACAGACATTGTAAGCCGCTACAGTTAGAGGCCCCACAGTTCAATACTCTGTCCTAGGAGGAAGGGTGGAATTCCTAAAATGTCTTCAATGACAGCCCTAAAAGTAAGATCTGCTGTGAATCTTCTTTTCCCTTAGTCAATATTATGTAAATGTACAATGTGTTTCAAGACAAAGTATTCATGGAGGATTTATTTTCTATTCAGGGGTCATTAGGTTACATGACTTCTACTACCTAAAAAGAACAAAAAATAGCTTCCACACAGAGAAGTATGGAGTTTCACTTTGATCTGACATGGCTCATTGCTTTTTTTGAAATGGAAATTATAAGACAAAAGGGGAAAGGTCACATTCCTGCCTTTACATGGAGTTATTGACATAAGACTGACATCAGTGGCAGTCAATCTGAAAGATCGTCTTTTTCTTTTTCTTTTTCCTGAAGACATATATAGCCCTTTTCATCATAATTTCTCCAGTAATAGATTCAAAGTATCTTTTACAGGAATGGACTGAGAGATTCAACAGCTTGCCGAAGACATCTGGATGCTGCCAAGGCCAAGGTGAATTGTACATTATAATAGGCCATTGTGGGTATAAGCCAGGATTGCTATAATTCATTAGAAATGAAAGTTATAAGGATTTGGAGAAATAATAATATAATTATTTGATGTTTCCAAGCATATAGAAATTTTGGATTCCTTAGTCATGTTTTACTTCTGTTGAAATCAGTTGAATAAGTTAGCCATGACTAAAGTAAATTTTATTGATTTTAGCATGTTTACTTGAAAGCACATATATATATATACAATACTGTCTAGCTCCAACTAGGAATGTCAGGTGGGTTTGGAAGTATGCCCTAAAAGTATTTTTTGTCCCAGGTAAGTCAATGGCAGCTTCTGAAGTTCTCCAGCTCTGACGGATTTCACTCTATCCCACAAACCTCACCTCCAGCACCCATTAATGGACATTGAGAATAACTTCTAGTCACTACTGGCTTCAAACCCCTACTCCAGTGCAGTTTCTCACCTCTCATAATTAGAGAGGGAAGGCTACTAAGTGATATGTGAAACCTGTGGGAAATGAACACAATCCCAAATGCATATGAACAACTTGATAGATATAGATATGTAGCAAGATGCAGAGCACAATCTAACCCTGGAAGCCCATCTGAAGTTGGGATCAAAATACCTTGCAGTAGCAGAGAAGCATTCCACTAGTGATGAGGGCCATTTGTTGTGAAGCATGCCACCCACCACAACTTGGTCTGTGGAAAGCTGTGCATATACATAGAATCATAGAATCATAGAGTTGGAAGAGACCACAAGGGCCATCCAGTCCAATCCCCTGCCATGCAGGAACAATCAAAGCATCCCCGACAGATGGCCATCCAGCCTCTGTTTAAAGACCTCTAAGGAAAGAGACTCCACTACACTCAGTTGAGTGGTCTGGAGTGGGGACAGGGTGCAGAAAGCTTTGGATGCACAGGATCCAAGTCCCTTTTAGCTTTCTATATTGACCTAGGTTCAAAGCCCAGACAAGCTAGTTTAAGACTGCCATGAATATTTTCTTTCCCTTCCCTTTGGAAAGAACAGGAGGGAAACAGGGTGAAAATCAACAAGCAATAGGCAGACTAACCCCCAGCAGAATAACCCCCATCTACCACCCCATCCTCATTATTATGGGTCAGAAAGGATTTGGAAGTGGCCAACGATATGCCAGTCACCCCATCCAACTTGGAACTGCTGTCCCCAGCACATTCATTTTAATGTTGGCAAAATCAGGGTGAGCTGTAGTATAGGAATTAGTATATGCCCAGACATGGAAACCCAATGGGTGGCCTTGGGCAAGTCACACTCTTTCAGACTTAGGAAAAGGCAATGGCTAACCTCCTCTGAAAAAAATATTGCCAGGAAAACCCTCTAATATGTTTGCCATAGAGTCACCATAAATCAGACATGACCTGAAGGCACACAGCAGCAACAATAAAGAATCTCTGGTTAAAGAGTTTCAAGCTGTAAGGAAAGGAAAGACCTCTGCTTTAGAAAATACTAGGTTGAACCAATCAATAATGCTTTTTAGTTTACATTATCAAACCTATGCCAAATATTATTTTAAAATACCATGTCCAATATTTCCATAGATATTTGCTATAACTTATTTTATTTCCTATACCATGTACAGTATTCCCAACAGCTTATTAGTGCTGGAGCAAGAAGGAGGGCTTGTATTTTTTTTTCTTCCATAGCAAAAACTGTTGTTTTAGAAACTTTTTCTTTACATTTATTTTTTTTTCTCAGGCGTAGACAGGAGCTCCCACATTCTTTGTGAATATGCACTTGGGAGGCCTGGTTTGCAACTCTAAATAAGAGTTTACTAATAAGAGTTTACTAATAAACCTAGCACACTAAAAACACAGGGTACAGCTTTCAAATATCATTTCCGTTCAGGGAAACCTCCACATGTAATCTTGTTTACTTACATATATTTACAGCACAAAAACACAACCAAGCCTCTATCAAATCCAGGCCTCAAGGGGTAGCAATCCTACATGTAGATTCACAGGCATGTTGGCTCAATCTCAGAATCTGAAACACAGTCACATAACTTAATAGTAGGGTATGTGCTTTGCACATAAAGTGTCTCTCATTCAGTACCTGGTAAATCCATGCAAAGCTATAAAATGTATGTGGTTGAAAAGCTGGACAGCTGCTGCCAGTCATTACAGACAACAAAGACACCAAAGGTCTGACCTAATGTTTCCTGTACTCAAAATATGATAAGCAAAACTTGGAAATGTTACTTTTTTTTGCTGACAACTACCAGAACTCCCCACATAGCCTGGAGTTTTTAAAAGTAACTTTTCCAAACTGTTATATAAAATACTAAATAATAAATACAGCTAGAATCAACAAGGTAGAATAACCCCAGAATTAAAGCAACAGGAAAAAAGATACTGACACATATGCTATAGGCTCAAGTACAGATGACGTATATCATCCAACATCTCACAAGCAAAGTGCATGGTCAAGATGGCAAAAGTTATTAATGAGGAAGAACACACAAGCTCAGAGAGGCTGCAGCAGTTTGCATTTGCATTGTAGGAAAAACAGGATTCTGCCCTCTCTTCTCCACTCCTTGCTGAATTAACTGAATACAAAATACTTTTGTACATTGAATTCAGTTTACACCAAATGAAGTAAGCTGAAGACAAAAGGGGAAAGTAGGAGGAGGAGAAAAGAACTGGGACAGCTTAAAAGCAGTTGAAAAAGTGGGATATGCGATAATTAATTTGGAATGCACCCCCAAATTAGGACAGCTAGAGGTATGGGGTGCTCTTCATTGCAGAAATAGAAGGCTAACGATTGTGGACAAAGCCACTCATGCCCCTGGAAGAGAAGACAAGAAAAGTGCCAGTTTGGTAAGCGCATCTGTTCTTTGTTTAATTGTTGACAGAGGTGTAGGAATCAGAGCTAACACAATACAGTGGACCGTTGGTATACACTGAGGTTTGGTTCCAGGAACCGTGGATGCTCAAGTCCTGTTACATGTAACGGATAGTAAAATGGTGTCCCTTATATAAAACAGAAGATTAAAGTGTGCTATTTGGAATTTATGTATTTTAAAAATATTTTCAAGTTGTGGGTGCTTGAATCCATGGATAAAAATATCAGTGGATATGGAGGGCTGATTGTACTTTAATATAAGCATGATTCTTAGTATACTCTGATGACTTTATTTACTTATACATAATTTCCACTTATGCATTCTAGCTTCCCCACCCCAGCCACGCCTCTTCCATTTCCAGCCTCCCCATATTAATGGAGAAAGTCTCCAAAGAAGCTGTAATCATGTTCAAAAGCTTTGCATGATTGGTAGCAGGGACTTATCAGGGCTGAGTATCGGTTGAAGCTTTGTAATTAAGTTTAGTGAACCACAATTACAACTTTGCAGAACTTACTCATCAACAATTGAGGATGGAAGTGAAAGTGAACAAGATATGGAATGTGCATCCCAAACTGTCTTTACACAAGGTTTTTTGTGGGTTTTGGTGGGCTATGTGGCCATGTTCTGGAAGGGTTTGTTCCTGAGTTTATTGCTACTTTCTTATTTAAATATTTCTTGTATAAAAGATTACTCATATATATCTATATATTTCCATCTGTGAACTCAGATTATAAATACCTTTACTATTTTAGTATTGGCTCACTACTATGGGTTTCCTGGAATTGTAATTTGCTGTGGCACCAGAGCTCTTTGTCAGAGAAGGGCAAATTTTCACAAAACTATGATTCCCAAAACTATGATTCCTCAATAGCATTGAGCCATTGCAGTTAAAATGGTGTCAACATGGATCATTTCTCTCCAGTGCAGATGCAGCCTTAAACTTACAAATATGATGTCAATATAGTCCATGAAGAACTTAGAAGATTACTTTTAAGAATAAATGTAACAGCACACTGAAGCCATCCATAACTGAGCAACAGTGAGATGTTGGTCCGGAATACAAAACATCACCCTACCAGTATTCAATTATGGATGGCTTCAACATGTTATTATGTTTATTCTTCTTAAAAGTAACTTTCCAAGCTACTCCAAGGACAGTGTTTCCTCATTGTAACTAAGCTATAGATATATACAAGTAATCGTTTAAAAAGAAAATCTAACTCCCAGTTTTTTTGACTGGAAGGTCTTAGGTTAGGACAGTGTTTCCTCACCTGTGGAGAGGAGCTCCAGTGATGAGATTTGAGCTATGCCAATAGAAAGCTCTGGAAATATAGATCTACTGTTGGTATTGTTTCCATTGGTGGTGGGCTATCAAAAGGGGCATGATGAGGATGGGCTAAAAGGGTCTTGGGTCTTCTGGATCTAAAGCCCTATCAGATGATTTAACTACACCATCTTGGAGTTAACCCGATTGATTCTCCCCATCATTCTGCATTGAAACCTTAAAATGAAGAACCACTGGAATGAAAAAGCCATGGTGGTGGAACCATTTTGCCACTCCTGACTTGGTCAGGAAGATCATCTGCCATTTCATTCCTTCTCCCCATTCCATTCATGGTGCTTCAGTGAATTATTAAAATAGCTTACTAGGAAGAACACCTGAGAAGAGTTTGACAATTCACAAGCATAAGATTGTACTTCACATCATACAAGGCCAAACCTAAAGCAATATTTTAGTATGTTAATATTAAAAAGAACACTTTTAAGACAATATCATATCTTGACTTGACATATGCACCCAAACTTTTATTCATATTTTCTGAAATTATGTCTTGAAAACAGAACAAAAACACTTTTCTTTCATAGGTTCCCATTAGCTTTGGATTGTTATTATGTATATACATAATGGATCATGTTATTTAGACTCCAAAGACATAAGTTTATATTTCCTAATGGTATTGATTTAACAATCTGTCTAATACAAAAAGAGTAAATGTTCCTTGACATTCAACATAAAATAGATGAAAGTAAACTGATTTATTTTTTTTTTTTTAAAAAAACAACAACAACTGACTAATCTTTCAGCAGCTGCCTGTTATCTCTACTCTCAGCTATTCAGCCCCCAAATCAGCACAGTGTTTTTCAGGTGCCAAGGTACATTTTTCTCCTAGCTTCTTTCAAACGTTTGATGTTGTGATAGCAGAACATGGCACTTTTTCTTTTCCTTTTTCCTTTTTGGAAGTCACAGCTGTTGGACAACACTCTACCTTACTCCTTGGTGTAATTTCTGGCTTTTCTTTTGGTACAGCCTGCCAACTTTCCTTCTACTTTCTTGTTTAGGGATTATGTCAGGAAGGTTTTGCTAAAAAAAAAAAAAAAAGTAGGACTGCAAAGGGATGAAGCTTCTTTTTCAATTTTATTTCACATTTCTTCTCTTTTGTTTTTAATGAAGAGTATTCTTCTGTGGCTTGTTTCTGCATTTCATCTGCCAACATCTGGACTTGACACAAGTTACATATAATTGATAAAATTTCATCAAGGTCATGAGGAATGAGCACTGTCTAGTGATTCCAGCCAATTTGCTTGGGACTTAACCACTGAGATTGGATTGACTGGATCTGTTCAAATGTTGGTTAACTAAGGCCCTGTCTGCACAGGCCAAATAAAACAGCTTCCCCTTATTCCCATGACAATGAGTCCAGACAATGCGGGATCCAATCCCTGGTTCTGGTGCAAACTATCCAAGCAATATCTCACCAGTTTAGCACTGAACACACCACATACCACCCTTAAAACATTTTTTTAGAACTTATCTTTTGCTCCAGATCTTCCTGGAACATCCACAGGTTTCTACTGTGATGCTGGGCAGCTATTTACAATGCAGCTCACTGTGTCAGCTGGCACTACCATGGTGTGCTGCTTGCTCTAAGGTCAGAACGAGACACTTAGCCACCTTATCAATGCTAGGCACCTTGTTCTGATCTCAGAGTGAGTGACTCACTGTGGCAGTAGTGGCAAGTGGCACAGTGGGACATACATACAAATAGTCATGTACATACAGCCGGCCCTTCTTATACACGGATTCAAGCATCCATGGTTTTAAAATATTCCAAAAAAAAGTATAAATTTCAAATATCAAACCTTGATTTTCCATTTTTTATAAGGGGCACCATTTTGCTATATCATTATATTTAATGGGACTTGAGCAAACACGGATTTTGTTATCCACGGGGGATCTTGGAACCAAACCCCAGCATATAACAAGGCTCCACTATACATACAAATAGCCTGGTAATGGGGAGACATTGAAGCTGCTCCAGAGCCAGAATACTCCGGATTGCCCTGGGAGCATTCTAACCCACTTGGTCCCAGCCTAAAATGACTGCATTCAGGTTCCAAAACTGGATGCGGCCTGCCACTTGAACCATTTCATTTCCTGAACAGAGGAAATATACCTGACCTTGGATTCATGGGAAATGTAAGAACACCAATTAAACATCTTTTAGCTCAGAAGTGTCTTCTCTTCACATAGAATTTGACCAATCAGTTTTCAGATTTGTTTTGTTTGTAATACAGGTGTGTGAAGTTCTGTTGGTGAAGTTAACTCTAATACCACTGAGGAAATACTTTCTTCCAGACACTAAGTTGGTGATTTATTTATTTATTTATTTATATCACGCTCTTTCCCCAGGACTGTATTCTTTGGTAAAGACTGATTAAGATGTAAGGAGAGGAGTTTTTAGTTATGGTATCCACTTGATGGCACGCCCATTGCACAAAATCATTGAGACTCCTCCCTCCTTAGTGTTCATTGGAAGCTTATAAAACCTGTCTGCTTATAAGAAAAGAACAGGCGAAGGACAGCTCCATCCTGCCTTGGCCCCCCAGCTGATAAAAGTCCCCCTCCCTTATTCCAAGTGCCACTGCTATGATTTCTGAGGTAGAGAAGAAGAGGCAAGCCCATCAACATCTCCAGTCATCAGATGTGCTTGGAGGCAAACATATTTCCAGCTCTGTCTTTGCTCAGACAGAGAAAAGAAGAGGCAGGCACAGCTCCATCATGACTTGGCCCAGCAGCTGACCAAATACCATCATTATGATTTCTGAAGGAAAGAAGGATAGGCAGTATCTGCTGGATGTACTTCCACTCCCACTACCCTTTTCTGTTTGTGTCATGGCTTATTTAGTTTGTAAGCCTGAGGGCAGGGAACTGTCAAATTAACAATTTGTAAGCTGATCTTGGAAACTTTTTGGCTGTAGGACAGGTCTAGTATACTCTAAAGAAAGAAAGAAAGAAAGAAAGAAAGAAAGAAAGAAATGTGCTGACTAATGCTGGCTGAATTTACAAATATCTAAGTGTGTAGGTTGTCCTGAATTGCTGTTTTTAGGCTTCTTTTATGAAATTAATTACCTTTGACCTTGCTTATATTAGGTACATTGTTTCAAATGTTCAAGTGGCACACATACTGTGCATAAAAAGGATTTCATTTATACACAGATGAGCACACATTTTTGTGCAGCTTTGTATTCAGATAAGCATATCTGTGATATTTTGCAGATGCGGTCCTACAGCCGTGTTGTGATATTTTATAAATATGACCCTACAGACCTAAGAAAACAAATAGCAATGTATAAAACATAGTTGTACCAAAAATGGAGATACTGGGGAAATCACAAGCCAACGGTGAAGGCGTAATGGGAAGGAGGAGAAAAAAGTGTCTGCATATAGCAATGACTTTCTGTGTCTAGTAAAACTTGAGATCCAATAAATCAAGAACAGTAAAATGCCTAAAAGAAGTGGGAGTTGACAGCTGCAGCTCATCTCCTAGTGGCAGGTGATAACATGCCACCAAAGGACTGCAAATAACAAGTCAGTGGTGGCAGATAAAATTCCAAGGGTGGCAAAATAAAAATATAATAACTTCTTGTTTTCCTCAGCCAAGAGACTGGAATCCTTTGAGAGAAATTCCAAATGGTTAATAAAAATCTTCTACCCACATGCATAGTTTGTTACTGAAAATTGCAGTGTGCTTACCAGAAATGCACAACAGAGACAACCTAAAGATAAAGCTGTAAAGGAAGCAAACTCCAAAACATTGTTGCTGTGCACAAAATTGACACTGTGATACTGAATGGATTTTCTCCAAAGTACATCCCCCTGACTTCAACAGGGCTTGCTCGTAGGTAAGTGGGTATAAGATTGATCATAGCTCTAGATACTGGTGTCAGTTCAAGGCTGAGAAACAGGAATGAGAATTTGAAATATTACTTTTTAGATTGTTAGTTCTAGAATACTCCAGCCAGCATGGCCAGATACACCAGATTGGGAATCCTGGAAATGATCATCAAAAAGTAACTTTTCCAAAATATACCAAGAAGTGTCCTGTCCAGCTCATCGTCATGAGCCATAAAGTGAAGGTGAATGGTCCTGCTATGTTAAGACAAAAATAAGCCACAATATGGCTAATGAACCCCTTTGTAGGCGGTGTGGGAGAGATTATGGCAGAGAATAACTCATAAACATCCCCCTTTCTGAGATACATCAATTCCCAACATATTTACAGATTGCTAGAGACAATAAATTAAGTGGACTTGCATACCATTCCCCATGTATCACTAGTAGATTTGTGAATGCTACCTTGCCCTAGGTCCCTGAATAGTTAAGACAGTGTTGCATTTAAGCACCAACCTGGTTGCCAGTGGAAACTATGAAATACCTATAGGTGTGTGAAAAGATAGCTGAAAGATAATTAGAGTACATTGGCCCTTCTCTGCCTCTGTTGTATAAACCAAGCAGGAGGGAAACAGTACTCTGTGTCCAAGATTTTATTGATGTGAACCACTTTAGAAGACAATTATTGTCTGACAACCAGGATAAAAATACATCAATTAATTAATAAATACCATGTTCCATTCTTCCTAATAAATTTGTAATTTTCTTGAAGTTATTTATGAGCCTAGGTTAAGGAAGTGCTTGCCAAACAGGTAATAGGTGAAGTGCACCATGTTTCACTGTGTATGGGAGGAGTGGTTCAGTCCTATCACATAAAATATTGCTTTTTGGAGCTTCTAAGAATAAAAACCCTACCTGTAGTTCAGGGGTGAGAGCCAGCATGTTGTATTGGTTTGAGTGTTGAACTATGACTCTGAAGGCCAGGGTTTCAAATTCTGCTTGGCCATGGAAATCCACTTGGTGACCTTGGGCAAATCATACTCTCTCAACCTCAGAAGAAGGCAAAGGCAAAGACAAACCCTCTCTTGCCAAAAAAACCCAATTTGGGTTGTCATGAGATGGGAATAACTTCAAGGCATACAACAACAACCATGAGTCCAGGGGTGGGGTGTATGAGCCTCCAGATGTGATTGCAATTACCCAGCGGCCAGTGGTGAGTAATGTTATGACATAGTCCAACAACATTTGAAAGGCTGGATGGCCATCTGTCAGGGATGCTTTGATTTAGATTTCCTGCATGGCAGGGGGATGGACTGGATGGCCCTTGCGGCCTCTTCTAACTCTGATTCTAATTCCCATTCACCTTACTGAGATAGCTACAACAGTGAGTTGTTTTGTTCTGTGCATCATACCTATGGCCATTACACGTTTGGTCCAGATTTAGACTTATGAAGCTGGGGTGACTGAAGTGGAACTCCCCACTCCTTCTCCCCAAGGGAGCCAGCAGCCCTATGAAAATGCCAGTTAGCAGGTTGGAGAACCCAGTTGAATGGAGACAGCTGTTTTGTAGGTGGAAGGGGAACATCTCCTCCAAGCCAAGGAAAGGCAGATCATGGCTCCAAACTACTGTTTTTTAATAAATGCATGAGTATGCTATGATTTATTATTTGTGAGACATGATGATTACAAAGCTGTTGTATAGAAGTTCACTTCTTGATTTTAAAAAATTGTGTTTGTTTTTAAATGTTACACCTGTCATCAATTTAAAAGTGGACCTCCTCATTTGTTGGGGACCATAAAAATGTATGGAGGGAGGAACAGACACAACCCCAGGAGCATAGTTCACTGGCTCCCGCTGTAATGTATAACATTGTATAGTTTGTCCTATGAATGTTATGCACTATCGCAGTGTTGCATTCATGGAGATGGAGCAGTGAATGAGTGGCCGTGGCAGAATAATATGAGAAGAGGCAAATATCTCCCATTCAAGAGGAAGTTTCAATATGTTCCTTCCTTCCCTCCTTCCTCATAAATAAAACTTTTCAGTAATTATGTTAGATTAGACTGAAAACCACACTGTCAACCTATAGAGAAAACAGCTTTATGGATTGTGTATTATAAACAGGATTACAACATTTTTCCCAGCAGGGAAAGAGAGAGAAAGTGTCAGCAATCTCAATGTACTTTTAAGGTGGAGATTTTCATTAGTTCGTGCCATTTATAGCTGCTTCTTGGTAAGTAAATGCTATCAGCCTGCTGTGAGTTCTTAGGTCATTGGTGTTTCTTAGTCCATATCATGAATGATATCCTGCAATTTCCAAGGTGATGGATACACTGACATCATTTTCCATTTTACCCTCAAGCCCTTGGAAAAGATACTTACTTACTGCTTGTGAATAGTTAACTAAATCTTCTACCAATTCTCACCTCTCCTGTTTTGCAATACATGCTGAGACCTGAATTTGAAGCACTATGCCTGAAGTATATAAGCCATGAGAGTTCTTTGGTTTGGAAAATTGTGTTTTGTTATAATTTATGGGGCACCGTTTGGGTTTGTGGGCTGCTGAACATTTCTCATTGTGAGGAATGTAAACTTTTGCTTAACTCCTGTTATGTACTGACTGCATAGCAACATTGCATTAATCTATTAGTCTATGGAAGAAGATGAGCCAATGTAACAGCAAAATGAAAACTCAAGATGGCTGGGCAGTTGTTCAGTAAAAACAAGCTGTGGAATGCATTTTATACTTTCACAGCTAGAATACTTTTTTACTTTGGGATATGTCACATGGGTGTGGTGGATTTCAGGGGGCTATGTGTGTGGAGATTGTACAGTATACTATCCTTGGTAAACAAGCAGCAACAGCTGTTTAGATAGTCCTTCATCTGTCAGTGTGTGTGGTTAAAGAACAGACCCCTTGTTGTCACTTTGTTGACCATCAAATCAACTTCAATTTTTGGTGACCCTGTGAATGTGAGACCTCCAAGAGCACTGGCCATCAATTTTCCTGCTGGAAGTTTTACAAACTCAGGGCTGTGTCTTCCTTAATTGAATCTATCTACCTATGGTCTTGCTCTTTTCCTACTGCCTTCCACTTTACTGAACATTGTCTTTTTCAGACAGTTAAGCTGTCTCATGGTATATCCAAAGTACAAGAGCCTAGGTTTAGTCATCTTGGCAGCTAGTGATAGTTCAGGCTTGATTTGCTCTTTATTGTTGTGTTATGTGCCTTCAAGTCGTTTCTCAGTTATGGTGACCCTAAGGCAAACCTGTCACAGGTTGTGATATTAAGAGTATGCAACACACCTGATGTGTTACTCTGGGTGGATTTTTGTATGTTTGCAAAATACTCTTTGATCTGTCAAAGGGGACAACTCCATGGGTACAGTAATTGGGGAATGGGAGGGATGCAGAGCATATGGCCCAAAGGGAGGGCTTTGGGGATTCAGGAGAAGGGGTTTTCCAGGGCAGAGAGAGTGTGAAATCAGAAGTGAACTTGTTTGCTCCCTCTCTCACAGCTCTTTCTTATCACACAAGCCTGTCGTCTCAAGGAAAGAGGGGGAGGAAGAAGAGGATAATCATACCCTTGCTCCTGGTCCATTTAGAGGCTGTTCATATAAATGTCCTTTTACCCATCTCAGTCTTATCTCACTTGCTTCCACTCCCAACCTAGATGAAAACTTGATTGTATAACTTGTAGGCTTTAAAGATGTTGACCTCTCAACAAATTATGACAGGAGAGAAACATGTTATTAGAATGCATTGACCATGCTAGATGGAGAATTCTGAAAACTGTAATCTGAAAAGTAAGATTTTCAAGCTCTGATTTTGGAGAAGGGCTTGCCTTCATGCTATTCTAAATGCACTTTGACCTGCCACATCGCAACATGTCTCTGCACCTTGTATTTAGTAGCAATGTTTGATGAAATTTTATAACAGACAACATAAAGAGGACAAGCTTGATAAAAGATAAAAGAAAAATTGCTTGGTTAAATCTTTCCCAACATATGGTTCACATCATAGAACAGTAGGTAGGCTGTGGCATCTTCTTAATATAGATGGAAGCAACTTTCTAATTCAGATTACAACAGGTAGGTGTAGGAAGGGAGTGGAGAGAGAGATGCAAGGAGAAGGATGATAATTTTAACCAGTCAAGAGTAAAGGTGAAGAACAGTGGGAGATAGGAACAAAACAGAAATGCTGGGGAGATGCAGTAATAGTTTTTCTTTCTGATCAAAGCAGCCACTGGAAAGGAGTCAGGTCAGGATCCCAACCACAAAGTGGGGCTGTTTTCCCCATTATAATCTCCCACCAAGCTGCTATTTGCTCCAGGTATGCTACAGTACTTGTATGTCTTTCCCTGCTGCTGATTTAAACCAAGAAACAGCACGATAGGGAGACTCAAATCCTATTTCTCCAACACCATGGCCTTGCAACTGCTTTGATGTACAACCTCTTTGATCTAAAAGAAAACTCACAGAAAGTTTTTGTTCATACATTTCCCATGTCACATCTGGGTTGGCCCTGACAAAAATAAGCTATTGTCTCAGGTGTGGTGCTCCAGGTGCTATGACTTTCTCTCACAGAGAGGCTTATTCTTCTTCTCTAACAAGTTTTGGAAGTCTTATTCATACCAAATGGATTAATCGCTTGTCAAGGGCAAGAAAAGACATTTCCAACCAGGGAAATAAAATATTCAGTTATTTGAACTGAATAAAAATATTCACAATGTACACAATTGTGTATCAACTAATAATAGATTATATCTATTACACAATATTTTATTCTGCCACTTTATCATCGTGTGATAATGACGCTGGATTCTTGAAGGCTGTGCCAGTGGAATTCATGATCTGGCAGTTTCTTCATATCTCCAGAGTCTGGCATCAGGGAACCAGCATAGCTAAGAACAGAAAGTATTGTCACCAGAAATTTACCACAAGGTGATTCTTTGTTTGTAGCAACTGTTAATGGTGGTGTGGAATAACTGTAATCTGTATATTGGTGGGATCACCTTTACTGATGAAAACAGGGAGATAATAAGTTGCTTGAGATATATTACTACATCTTATATTTGGGTTGTACTTGATAATCAATACATTCACGTTTCTTAACAAATGCAGTATTTGCCTTTTGAAACTGTGAGAATGTTATACTTTTGAATGTGATTATATTTCAAGTCCTGGATGGATATTGGTGGAAGTCTTTCTCTTACTTTTCCTTTAAACAGACAACTACTTGAAAGTGAATTGTGTGTTTGCCTGTCTCAGAATCCTGCCCTTTTCCCTCTAGGTTGCTCTTGTTCCTAAAGAAAACCTGGGCAATATTTTATATGAAAAAGAAGTGCATTTTGAATATTTGTTTCAGACTGGGGAGATTTTACAAGAGATTAGAACAGCTGGTGAATAGAAAGCTAACTCCTGGGTAATTTAAATAGCAATAAAACAATTGATTGGTTTGCTTAATATTTACAAGACAGGTCTGAAGGAACTGCTCTTGGAGAAATGTGAGCAATGAAAAGGGGACATAACTCAAGATTCCTCTTGTCTCTAATGTGTTTGCCATGATTTATTCCTACTAAATAAAGAAGACTTTCAGTGCCTTGAAGTATGTGAACCTATACATCTATCAGAAATATATTCATACACATCTGAGGAATGTGTATTGATAATGTGTGCACATGTAAACGTATTTCATATGAATTGTATTATATCTGACTATTAATATAGCTTGCTCAGTTTATCACAACAAATACTATTTACCAGATCTTCCTAAAACTTGACATTTTAAATTATGGCTCACCATATGTGCTCCACTATCAAAGATTAAAATTATCAAAGGAATCTGCAAGGAGCTCAGTGATAATTATGTCTTTTTGCCATCATCGCCTTTCTTGGTTGAATGCTTTTATATAATGAGGGATAGTATTTTCACTACCTTGCTATGGTACCATATATCAGTTTTAGGGCATTTTATACTTTATATATAGGGCATTATATACTGTACAAGTTTGCCAGAAAGTTCAAGAAAGATTGTGTGTGACATTTTACATGTGCCACAGTGACTTCTTTGATTTTACTTTAGTAATTACTTGGAATGTCTTTTTTCATAATGAAATTAATTGTATTATAAACTGTTAGTGATACATTTGGATGGGGGAAAAAGAATAAAATCCAATATTCATGCAATGGAAATAAATGTTTTGAAGGCTAATTACCATACATGTAACAAGTTAATTATTTCAAGCAATGCAGCTGTGACAACATGAAGCAATTGTATGGAGCTTTCTAATTTATTTTTTTTAAAAAAGAGTACACTAACGATTTGTCAGCCTGTAGGCTGCTAGATGGAAAAAATAATACTAATACATTTGGATGCTAAGAGGGAACAGTTATGATGAAGACAATGGGGTCATACTTCTTTTTCCACCTGGTCTCCTTAATGTCATAAATCCAATTAGTAGACTCCCTGGTCCTGCATTAATCCTGTGAAGCAGAGGTAGTATAGAATTTCAGCCCTCTCCACTCCCCATAACTGTAGAAATTAATTGTCTATTAAGGAATACGAAACAGATATGCAGCAGAGTCTTCAGAGTACTTTTATACTGTGGAATTTTATCAAAACTTTGAACAATGGAACTGGATAAAGAAAAGATTCTCAACCCAATCTCCAAAGTATCTGAAGTCATGTTCATTGAAAGAAACATAGGCTCATAATTCCTTGATCCAATTTTAGAGTATTGTACCAAAAAGGAGCCCTGGTGGAGCAGTGGTTAAATGCCTGTACTGCAGCCACTCACTCACAAACCACAAGGTTGTGTGAGTTCCCTACCCTTGAGATCCTTTTTTTAAACAGGGAACGGTTACCCCAGAGTTTTCTATATTAAATGGATAGGTTCCATCACTGAACTGTGGCATAAATTGAAATAGGATTTCTTTTTCTTTGCTTAACAAGCGTGCAACTGTGAACTTGCAAAAAGAAATCTTTCCAAGCTAATTTAAGAGCAGATGAGCATAGTTTGTGTTACTCTGGGTGCATCCAAGCCTGTGACAGACAAAATGACCATGAGCCCATTCACACTATGCAATTATAGCAAAAAGATTCCACTTTAACTGACATGGTTCAATCCTGTGGATTGCGATTTGGAATTTTGAGAGGGTTATGCTTAGCTACAGAGGTCAAATGCCTTACCCTAGGATTCCATTGGATGTTAAATTGGCAGTTAAGGTGGAATAAAGAGCTACAGTTGTGTAATGTGAAGGGACTACATGTCAAGTCTTTGTATATTTGCCTTGTATGAAACCTGCCCTCAAACCAGAAAAAAGTTGAACACCTAAAAATTAAAATACTGGAAAAAATAAAGAGACGTTTTTTAAAAAGTGAAATAATGGGAGAATACTCTGCTAAATGAGTTATAACTGAAAATATAGTTTGAGTTATTAAAAGATCAAACTCATAATGAGAGGATATCAGTGGGATTATTCCACTTGCACTAACATAGCATCTGTGCTATTTCTGGTTCTCCAGATCTGCTGCGCAGAGTTTGATGAAGTGATCATAATTGGCAATCTTTCCCCGCAAGGCTATGACAAAATGCTACATTCAAATTCCAATTTTGTGTTATCATGTACATCCGATAATATTGGGCAATCATACTTCAAGATGTCATGAATATGTTTTAGCCCGGTAATTTGTTCATCTTTAGTTCCTGTTCTTTAATTTTCTTTAATGCTATAATCCGTAAGTCAATTGTCTTTGTAATGTTATAGATATTAGGCATCCAAGATGATCACTGGGGGAAATCATGGGCTGCTGATGTGTAAAGAGATACATCTTCCCTAGTTTTTGAACTTATCTATTTAAAATAAGTTGATATAGTAAGAGGAAGAGCTCTGATTGTTTTCAGGGATTTGCCCTCATAAGAGTGGAAGATTAATTACATTTTTAAAGTGGCATTATTTTCTTCCTTGGCGAGAAGACAACAAGCAGATTAGAACCTTGGCACTAGCCAATGGGAGTGAAGCCAGGAAGAGGTGGGGGCTACTGCCCAGAATGAGTATATAAGAGGGAGCAGCAGCTTTGAAAGTGGCTGATATTTTAATGTGCCCTGAGGTGTGAAGAGCCATTGAGGCTAGGTTAGGCTGCTGTGAGGGGCACTTGGAAAGGGTTTTAGATATCCAAGAAAGGGACGAAGAGTGTCCTTAATTAAATTGTTGTAGTGTCTTGTGGGAGACATAGTGTTTGGTGACTAGTGGTATCACAGAGAACCAGAAGGATTATAATATACAAAAGTTTAATAAAGGTTCTGTGAGAACTTAGTCTGTAAGGAAACACATATAAATCTATAGAGAAACAATTAGGGATGCAGTGGTTCAAGTGGTTTTAAGATGCTGACTCTGTTGATTGTAAGATCATCAGGCTGGCAGATCAAGGCCTAGGTGCCTTATGATGGGGTGAGCTCTCATCACTAGTCCCAGCTTCTGCCAACTTAGCAGATAAATAGGTACCACTTTGGTGGGAAGGTAAACAGCATTCTGTGCTATCATGCTGGCCACACAATCACAGAGTAGTCTCTGACAACGCTGACTCTTTGGCTTGGTAATAGAAATTAGCACCACCCCCTATGGTCAAACACAACTTGATAAACATGTCTTTACCTTTAGAAAAACAGTTACAAGAACAAGCTACAGAAACTGTTAAAATAATAATAATAATAATAATAATAATAATAATAATAATAATAATAATAATAATAATAAATTTATATTCCACTTTTTCTCAGAGGAATATGTGTAACTAATAAAGTATTCATACACTGTATCCATTGTGAACACCATCCACTAAAAAGGATACTGTATTCAGCTTGACTTGTAAATGAATTTCTTACTTTGTTTCAACAAGCAGCTGTCTGAAGTGATTTCAGAAACTCATTAAACAAGAAAAGTCTTTGAGGTTTGGGATGCATTATATAATGAGTGTGTGGCTGTCAAAAAACAGGTGGTGCCATGATGGGGGGAAAATTGAAACCCAGAGTGCTGGCATCTAAAGACAGTTATAGTGCAGGAGAAACTTAAGAGAATCCCAGGTTCAAGTCTCACAGTGAAGAATTGGTAGGATGGTGGACATCATCTTCACATAATAGGTGGCAGCAGTGGCACACATTAAAAAGGAGGGAATGGTTTTGAGTGATTTTGGCAGTGCCACATTGTTGTCATCACACTTGGGAACTTAGAATTAGTGGGTGGGGTGTGCCTTTTGCAAAAACAAAACATAACATAACAAAATGAAAACATTACCAGAATCACTCACATCCTATTGCTGCATCCAGAACTCAGAAAGTCTAGGTTGAGAGAGGATTTATTTTGTACTTTTTGTACTAATGATGTTATCATTTTAAAAAGCATCTATCTCATCAATGCCAACAAGAAAGAAAATGTCTCTATTGGCTTAAGGCTGGCATTAGGCTCAAGCCTGATATTTTTTTAATTTTATTTATTTCAGGGAATTATAGAAGGGAGTTCCATAGTCTGGGATCAGCCACAGAGAAGGCTGTCTCCAGAATCCCCATCAACTGCACCTGAGCACTGGCTTGTATGTGGACCTTCAGACCATATGGTCCTTCAGACAGTCTGGTGGGCCGAAGCTGTTTAGGGCTTTAAAGGCCAAAAATAATACCTTGAATTCTGCCTGGAAATGGATTGGTTAGAAATGCAGCTGTTTCAGCAGGGGAGTCACATAATCCCTGTAGCCAGCCCCAATCAACAGCCTGGACACTGCCTTTTGCACCCTCTGAAGCTTCCAAACAGTTTCCAAGGACAACCCTATATAAAGTGCATTACAATAGTTCAAATGTGATGTAACCAAGACATGTTTCAATGGTAGCCAGATCCAACTTCTCAAGGAATGGGCACAGCTGGTGCACTAATTTTAATTGTGCAAAGGCACTCCTGGCCACACCTGAAACCTGTGCATCCAGGCTCAGATCTGAATCCACATGCAAGCTGAGAACCTGAGATTTCAGAGTGTAACCCCATCCAACACATAGAAGATGGTGACCAGAGAGCATTCCTTACCCTGCCATTCACCCCATTTTGTAGCATTCCTGTTGTAACCAAAATCATCATCCTCAAGGAGATTTTCAAAGAGATAGGCATGTTAGTCTGTTTCAGCATAAATTGGAAACAAAAAAGGAGAAGTGAAGGAATACAGCAGCACCTCAGAGTCAGTTGATTTATCTTATCATGAGCTTTCATGGACCTCAGTCCACTTTTTCAGATGCACTGATGAACATCATTGCATCCGAAGAAGTGGATTGCTTTTGATGAACTTTATCCGCTTTATCACACTTAAACAAGAGTAAAACGAGAGTTAAACAGGAAATGCCTGATTTATCACATGACATTTCCAGTTTAACTCTCATTTAACTCTCGTTTAAATCTTGTTCGCCTCCTAGTGTGATAAAACAGATAATAGAATAAAACAGTCTCCGAGGTAAGGCTGGATTCCTTCATATACATCTTTCTCCATTTTATACAGAATGATATGGTGCAACTCTAAGATTACATCTCCTTGTTATTCCAAATGTGTATGCACATCATGACCTTTCATTTTTTAAAAAATCTATTTTTATTCATCTTCTCCAGTCACTGGAGAACCCGACCTACACTTGCTGTTCATTAGCTAGTCTGACTTCCTTTATGTAATTTGATTTAAAGGAATAAAGAGGTCTTCTTTGCATGACAGCTGAATATATAGAATTACATCATCACAAAGATTAACAAAAGGTGGAGAAGCATGTCCACCCACTGTGGCAAAAATGTTACTGATAATGTAATGAAATATTCAAGGGCATTATGTGACAAAGCTAACATTAAGAAACAAAACAGATGCATCTACTGGAAGCACAATTAGATTAGGTACATGTATTAGTGTCTTTACCAGTTAAACCTAAGAGTATATTTTTATTCTGAAGGCACCTTGTAAGATTAATGGTAGTAATGAGGTATGAAATATTTCCTTCCTGAAGTATCTAATCCAAAACTGGGGAAAACACAATCATTTCACTCTGGAGGGATAATCCCTTGAGAGAAGCTTGTAGGAAATAATGTACTGCCGTATTTCATTCTACAGATGTCAACAACAACAACAAAACACCTCACTTGTGTCGTGACTTAATGTAAGGAAGCCAGAGAGTATGAGGAAAGGAGAAAAGACTGTATGAATACAATATATAAATCCATATCAGGGGAAGACAAGGAAAAAAATGAAAAGCAAACAGTAAGGAAAGAAGAGGGGTAAAACATCATTTCAGTTATGAAACAGAAGATGGGAATGATTATTTACCACTCATATCTGATTGCTATAACCTCCTTTTGCTGATTTGTCCTCTCGAAAGAGGCAACAGAATCCCATAGGACCTGGGGCTCCCTTTACCCAACTTTATTGAATATGTGTTGTGCCACATATTTCTAGTTTTATTTATATCCCCCTCCTTCCCCAACCCCATATATGGGCTGGAGCACTTGTTTACAGATTTCTCATTCTCTGCTAATTCAGTTGTAGATGATGCCTTATATTTATTGTAACTGAACATGAATAAAATCAAAGGGAAACAATTTTGTTTTTCTCTAGACAAAACTCAGTTAAGTAACCATATTTCTCAGCCCCCCCCCTTTTTTTTTATGTAATAGTTTCCTCTGGTCTGGTAATTTTCCTCCTCAGAGATGTTAAAAAAGAATAGTGTTTCTCTCCCTGTTGGAAGTGTTAATTAAGATTAGTGACTAATGGAATGAAGTCAAGTTTATTCTCATATTGTATCTACTGTGCCTTCACTATAACCACCTCCTTTCAGTGCTGTTTCAAATTGGGAGTTTGCTCTTTTTTTAAAAAAGAGATCTACCACATGGAACATAAGTACACTATGTACAAAGTACAAATATTCAGAGGTGTCTGGACAACAACTAGGAAGGCTACAATTCATCAATAAGATATCTGGCTGTTCAATGTTCAGAGTGTAGACTTTGCAGTATGGCAACCATATGCTGTGATATAACTGCAACAGGAGCATCAGTGCAGCTCTTATTCAAGGAGGATTGAAGCCTTTTCCAACAAGCACTATTATATCATTGAGATGTACGTAATGTCTTGGTTTTGGTCTATCTATTTCAGGCATTATTCAGGGACTGCAGTAATCTGCATTTTTTCAAGCACTTTCCCAACAAACTGGGTACAGTATGTGGGTTGCATGGGTGAATAATTTGTGTTCATTTTTTAGTGTATATTCAAGAATACATACTTCAGAATATATGCTTCAAGCTGTAGCTTCCTCACTATCATGGAGGCCATAAATGAAGAGGAAGCTTCAAGCTAATATTAAGTAGAAAGATTCAGTCCCTATACAAACTGGCCTGAAAGGCTGCCCTGGGGGCGGAGTCAGGGCATTGTGTCTAGATGATGCATGCCCTGACTCTGGCCCCAGGGCACCATGATGCCGTGCGCCACTCCACATGGTGCATGGCATCATGATGCTCCTCTGGCACGGCGTCCATATGAAGCAGCACTGAAGGAGTGCTAGATAGCAGTGCTGCTGCAGCTATGGGCACTCTCAAAAGGCTGGATTGGGGCAGCAGCATGAGGTTGCCGTGGCCCTGATCCAGCTAGGAAAGGGGTGGCAGTCTGTCAAGTCCCTTATTCTTGTAAAAAGAACAGTAGTGTTTTTTTGCTGATATTTGCATTGTAGCAACTGTAAAAAGTTGAGATATTCAGTCAGCCCTCCTTATCCACATATTTTTTTATCCACGGATTCAAGCATCCAGAGCTTGAATATATATATA
This sequence comes from Sceloporus undulatus, assembly GCF_019175285.1. Taxonomy (NCBI): domain Eukaryota; kingdom Metazoa; phylum Chordata; class Lepidosauria; order Squamata; family Phrynosomatidae; genus Sceloporus; species Sceloporus undulatus. Next base: position 227,293,885 of record NC_056524.1, on the reverse strand, counting down.
TATATATATATATATATATATATACACGCATTCCAAATAACAACCCTTGATTTTGCCATTTTATATAAGGGACATCATTTTACTGTCCATTGTATTTAATGGGACTTGAGCACCCATCGAATTTGTTATCCATGGGGGTCCACCCCAGCAGATACCAAGGGCCCACTATTACTATTTTATCTTTACATTCAGAGTGCTTCACTACATTATGATGTTGGCATAAGATATTTCATCTAACCCTTTAATTTTAAAAAGTGGAAATCCTAAACACACATACACACACAGGGGCATCATATCTTTTAATAAATGTTTTCTTATTTTTCAGGATTTTAAAAAGTTAAGTTTTTGGAAGCTGTATCCTCTCCCACCTTTCACTGCTGCACACCTTTCTTCTGAATATTAAAGAAAAGTCTTGTCAACCTCATCTCCACCTATCCTTTCATGAAGCAAGTAAAATTGGCAAATATATGAAATACAAAGGCATACATCAATGCCTTCTCTTCCTTTTGACTATGGGGTGACCCATGGAGGTGTGAGAAATCTGGAAGGAACATTCTAAGATTAAAAGGCAGATGGAATTATTAACATAATTGCAATGGATTCTATCCAATAATAATTTTGCACCAGTGCTTCATATAAGGCAAGGCACCCAGTTTTCACTAATGTCCTCTGCCTACTGCAGTTGTCCACATATCTTCTGTACTATTCACATACTTACTTATCCTACATGTGTAGATTTTTGGGAAATGGAGAGGGGTTCTAGGAGGAATTAGCAAAATATGGATGAACCTTCAGCAGAAGCAATTGCCAATGGCGCAAAGTCATAACTGAATACAAATAAATATTCCAGAGCCAGTGTTGACCTATATATTTAAACATGTATTTCAAAATTCATTCCACTAATTTTAAAAGGAATCATTTTAAGATGTATAACTGATACCTAAGTATATGGAGATATAACAGAAATTGACATAGTAACTGTTAAAGATTTCATTCCTCAATGTCAACTGTATACCTATGTCATGGATAATAAAATCAAGAACTTTTGGAAACTTGTTTCCAATCATAAGAAAAATGTTTCCAACAATACCTTTTAGCAGTGGCATGCCTAGAGTTGGTGTCACCCAGAGCAGAAACTCATGGTGTCACCCCCTATCATTGGCCTCCTCCCATTTCACACAATGCAGAATCCTTAGTAATACATTTTTTCACTAATGTTACTCATAAATTATACTTCCTATATACCATAGAATGTAATGCTCATTGTTGTGACATAAAACAAGTAGCAAAATTAAAATTACACCTTCAAATTACAATATCATATGCACACCTTAAATGTATTTACATACAAATAGTGAAGATTTGGTTAAAATGTGATGGTTTTTTTTTAAAAAATAATGTTTTAAAAATAATTTTTAAATGTAAAATTCTGAAATTTTACATTTTAATTTTTAAAAAATTCATCTCCTTTCTTCTCCCACTGAGCTTCATCCCACACCCACCATCTTCTAAAGCATTTTAAAGAGATACAGATGAATGTCACAGCCCCTTTCTGTAACAAGGTAGGTATCTGAGGAGAAGTGGTGTCATTCTCCTTAGGGTGTTACCTGGTGTGGTCCGCAACCCCCTCAACCCCCTAGTGATGCCACTGCCTTGTAGGAGGAGTGCAGAAAGAGTGTTTCTTTGCAGGATTATGTGTGAATACATAAAATATTATTTCAGGCTGCAGCAGAAAATACAGAGTTGCTTTTGATAATGAAAATTTCCATTCTGCTGGATGATTCATTTTCTGCTTCCTCAGATATCCACTGCAAAGAGAGATATACTGTCATTTGTACAGTTATAAATGCTTGCTTTGTTTCCAGCAAATCCTTAACACTAAGTATGTGGGGTTGTTTTATGAACGGCACAGCATTCTTATGGCATAGGACTAGGAAGCACAGATTCAAAGGGGATGAAACCTTAATATCTCTCTAAAGTAGCTCCTTCAATTAGTTAAAGCATGCCAGCCCTTTTGAAATAATTCCTTTTTAAAAGCACAGCAGTTTACTTTGTCCTATGCATTGATGTGGTGACATAAAACATACCAAAAAATAAAATACAAAGGAGGGGAGATCAGCTCAGGCCGACCTACACAAGATCACAGAGCTCTGTTATACAAACACAAGTTTAAAATGATTTTATAGTGTCTATTATTTACCCAGTGGTAATGGTGCCTTTACTAGCAGACACCACTATTATTATCTGCTTTTATCATTAATGCTTTGAGTCAGTGGCTAATGCAGAGGTGACAAATCACAGAAATGCCCAGCACTTTATGGTTTTAGCTCTAAGCAATGTCTTTGTATTTCATCTCCCCTGTGTGTATCGTGTTTCTTTTGGATGACTTTTGTTCTTTTCCTCCTGCACACAAGATCACATATATAATTAAACACTCCCAATCATATTTTATTCACACACAACCAATTACTAAAACTCCATTTTGTGTAGTGGTGATGCATATTAAATTAAATGTTGGAAAGGGTTAGGACTGGAGAGTATTTTCTGATTAACTGTTCATTGTTCAAGGACCTATATAACTCAGCTCATTCGAAACACTGGCAGTACAGAAAAGATGCAGTTCTGGTCAGCTGGTAACTGCATTAGCCAGTGGCAAGGTTTTGCCCATACTCGGACAACTATGCTAACTTTTTGTTTCTCTGGAGTTCCAAATGAGGTTTGCTATTGATCTAGAAAGACAGATGCAGTTACTAAGCATGAGGGCCTACATCCCTCTGTATGTGACAAGCAGAGACACTTGTCCTAACAGTACTTGAGTGAAATCAACTAAGCATGGAAAAAATTGTGTTATTTTCACCATGTCCTTGACCTTCCAGTCACTTCCCCCAGGGACCTGACAAATTATGACTGGCTATTGTCCTTCAGGAGGTCTATTTTCACCCTTTTCTGAGCACAGTCAGGAAGAACCTTCTTTCAATTTATGACCAATAGAATCTATACAGAACTGATAAAAATTGCTGAAACAGCTATGAATGCTGTTGTGAGCTCTAAACCAATAACAAACGGAAGCAATCAAAAACTGAATTCCTGCCAGAGACTTTTATTCTTCAAAAAAAGCTATATACTGTGGCTAAAGGAATGTGAAGAAACCTCACAGTTGCTGAGATTTTATTCTTGTCTGACCATTTTCATGGAATAACACAGCATTCTGATGATTTGCCAAACCACCCTAAGTGGTCTCACTTCCAGCACAATCACCCCCCCGGTCATGATTTCTCAATTTGCACAAGCTATTTTTTTTAATGCTAAATCTATATTTGCAAAACTAGTCTTGTTTCCCCCTTCTGAAGCTACATTCAAATGCACAGCAAACACAACAGGTGTTTTTGATGAATTATGGAAACTTTTGCAAACACAAAAGGGCAGGTTGCTTGACCACAAAGATTCAAACAACCCAGCCCATACCTGTACTCATATTATATGACAATTGTTATATTTTGCAATATTATGGCTTTCACAGAAATAAACCAAAAAATTTCAAAAATGTGAAAATTATCTCCTAGACTAACCCACAACCCCATCTCTGACATCCCCACACCATTTTTTACCACATGAAGTTGAATCAAGTCAATACTTGCATCCTTAAGAAGCTATATCATTCCCTTTAAAAAACAATCCAAGTCTTCCCCTTGTACTTAATGTAGCCAAAAGTTCATTGCCTATATCTAAAAGAAAGGTATAAGCAGACTCGGGGTACACTGGGTCTTTTCAGATGATCCAGACTAAGGGGGGAACCCACCCAAACTATCCCATAACTCATCAAAAACACTTTTGAAAGATAATTGTGTATGATAGTTTTAATATTGATAAATTTTTATTGTTTTAGGTAGTCCATGTGCTGATTCATAAGGGGAAAGCATTTTGTAATGTTGTCTGCATAGAGATAGGAAGAAAATTCATTCCTGGTCATTCTCTAGAAGAATAGTTAAATTCTGAGAGTATATTTATCCTACAAAGTTACAACATTTTGATATCACTTTAAATGCCATGGTTCCATCTTGGAACCTGGAATTTTGGAAACTGTATTTCCCCTCTCCTGATCTACTGTGCTAGAGATATCTCACAAAGAATTGTGAACACTTTCCCTAGCTACAAATCCGCAGTTTCCACAGTCAGAGACATAACTTTTACAGTACAACAAAATCCAAACCCACAAAACAGTGATACCTATTCTTGCCCAATTAAAAAGCACAAAATATACCATGCAAGCTTTCAAAGCTTCACTGGCTTCTTCATCAGGCAAAGATGTTAAAAATCGTATAGAAGTGACAATGTTAGAGTCACAGACCTACAATGTGTCTTAGATGTTACTTCTGTTTTCAGATAAGATGGTCTGGAGAGAATGTTAGTGCATGCAGAGGCCACTCCCTTTCTTGGCCTTGTAGGTACTGGGGACAAAAGGACCGTAAAAGACAGGCAATACAAGTGCAATTCCATTATCAGAATTGGGAAACCCCATACCCTCCAACATTTCACAGTTGAAAAATGGTGGCTAGCCTACATATGTGTATTATGCAAACTACTATGGATTTTCACACATCTGCATCGATACTTGTCTTCATTTTCCCATGCAAACTCCCATTCATTCACCCTCCTTCTGCCAAAAATGAGCAGCCATATGAATCCATGTGAATCCATTCATACTGGATGGGTGGCCACAAATGTGATAATGCATATCCTCATGGATATTCACAGATACTCTGGTAAAAATAAATCCTCTTTCCATTGAGTTTAAAGAGTTTTTTGGAGAGGGGCACAAAATCCCAAATTCTCCTGAATTGTGTGTCACTGGAATGCAGTCTGTTCAAATAGAATGAGTATTTAAACCTTGTAAACAAGCCCTGGGACATATCTGGCCAAGCAAGATCAGAGTGTGGTCAAAGTAGCGATCACTTGTCAGTAGAGACAGTCAGACAGAATGGGACTGGATGGAATGGGACCATAGAGTTCTTGGTTATTTGCCAGCATTTCTCACTCTTTTAAGAACATGTTACAGTCTGCCCTTCATATCCACAGGAGTTTCATTCTGCCACCCCACCCCCAACACATGCACATATGCCAAAAACTGCAGGACCTCAAGTCCCATTGTTTGTAGTGGCAGTTCACCATGCACTACCTATCTGCAGTTACTCAATTCTGTAGATGGCAAACCTGCAGTCAGGCGGATGGTATTTAGTTCAGTGATGGTCTATGGATTGGTGCTGCCCTGTGAATTGGTGCCTGCCAATCCACAGAGAGCTTCCAGGAAAGAAAGAAACAATTATTCCTAATTGATATAAATATGAGAGCAAAGTGCCCTAGTGACTGATAACATGAGAAGCATTGATTTGGACGACTGTTATATCAGGGATGTAAGTCACGCAGCCCTGAAGACATTGTTAGAAACCAACTACCAACAGCAATTGCCATAGCCAGTGGTGGATAATTCTGGGAGTTTCAATCAAACATCTGGAGAGCGGCACGAGTCCTATGTATGATTTAGACATTACTGTGGGTTTCTTTAAATTGAAAATTAAATTGAGGAATTGAAGCCAACAATCAATAAATGATGCCAATTTTTTAAAATGGTGTAAGAATTTTTTAAAAAAATATATATTTTCATTGGTTTCCAAAAACATTTAAAACAAATATACATATAAGTCTTCTTTTTGTTAAACATTTTTTTCAAACAATATTAGACTTAAACAAAATTTACGAAAAATTTAATCATCATATTACTTCCTTAAAGTAATCCCTTTGGCTCCTATTTCGTCCTTTTAAATCCAGCTTCTTATAAGTCAAATACATTTTTCTCCTTGTGATCAATTCTCGTACAGCATAATACTTCTTTATAAAATAATTGATATCTTTCCAATAATGTGGTCTGACCCTCCTCTCAATCAAAAAATATTGTTGCAAAAGTCCCTTTAATTTTCTTCATATATTCTAGAAAGGGTTCCCAAGTCCTCAAGAAATCTTCAAGTGGTTTCTTACTTATTATAACTGTCAACCTATCTATCTCCATATAATCATATATCTTGCCTAGCCATTCATCACATGATGGAATTTCAACATTCTTCCACTTTGAGGCATATAAGATTCTGGCAGCACAATCCATATAAAAATCAATTTACCACATTGCCTTACAAATTGTTCACCCTCTAACATATTCAATAAGTAAAATTTGGGATCTTGAATTAACTTTATTTTTAAAATCTCTGAAATTCTTGAGTGAATTAAGGCCAAAAAATGGTGTAACAATTTTTGTGGCCAAATTTGGTCTTGTGAAGGTTAATTTTCAAAATGTAAAGAAATGGTAAATTTACAATCATTGTAAACAAGTATAAAAGTACCCATGAGCTTTCTAAGAACTCCCTTTGTGCCATTCCACAAACCATTGACTGAGGATGAATGGAATTATTGCCTTTTATGATGTTATTGCTATATGCTTATTTTTGTATAGAATGATGACCAACTGTTAAAACAAACACTGCTTCCAATATAGCACTGTGCAATTGACCAAATTAGAGCATGACCTTTGCCATAAGTATAGCCAACAGACTGCTTAGAATACTTTTAAAGTAAAAATAGAGGATAACAGGTGGCAGATACAATCCTTATTAATATGAATTCTTTTTGTGCAGAAGAAAACAGACTTTTCAGATTCTTTTTCTAATATTTCCTCTTTCAGTTAAATAAGTATCCCTCCCCTGTTATCAGCTACATTTCTTGTGAATACCCATCTTGTTGGAGCATTCATGCAACCAGCAGTCAACACCTCCAAAGCAGTATGCCTGGATCAAGCCCCAAAGAAGCACTCTGAGCTTGTGCTGGCTGGAGAAAACCTTCTCTCACACAGAGAAGCAGCAAACAAAATGACACACTGAGTTCTTGGTCAGAGATACTTCATCTTCATTCCACTGTGTACAAATCAGTGCTCACATGGACAGAATCTCACACCTATATAACACACCATACGATACACACACTGGGCACTGAAGCTCCTCCCTTATATACATTTGCCATCTCCAGGCATTTAATTCAGCCTCTTCCCAGTGTGTTACATTTATACAAGAGCCAAGCTAGTGCCAGTTCCTCATGTGGCATGACTTTGCACTTTCTGCCACTTGCTTGTTTTATGTCCTGCCATTATTGCATCATACCCCATTGCTTCATCTGGGTCTAAATACTCAGTCATCATGGCTTCCTATAACCCATAGTAACCCTGTTTCTTTTGTTTCGTAGCTGTACATTTTCCAGGATGCCAAAATCTTGACACATCTTACTGCAGGACCTACATTTCTTCTTAGCAACCTAGGTGCCCTCTCTCCTCCAGGGATTTCTGGATGAGATGGATTGTCTAGATCGCAAACCTATGGCATGTGTACCCTGTATGGCATGTGAAGCCATTTCTGAAGGTATGTGGAGAGATGGGATGGCAGGGGAAGAGTAGGAACAGGCACACACCTGTTCCTACTCTTCCCCCATCCTCTCATGCCTCTAGCTGCCTCTCTGGAAATGACTAAAAGCCTGGGAAGGCAGGGAAGAGTAGGAACAGGAACACCCTCCTGGGCTTTGAGATGCCTCCCCAGAGACAGATAAAGCACAGGAAGGTGGGGGAAGAAGAGGAACAGCCAGCACCTGTTCCTCCTCTTTTCCCTCCCTTCTGCCTTCTGGAAGCCCTGTCCCCTGGCACTGGGTAATACCCGTTTAGGGAACGCCTTTGAATTTGGGCTCTTGGTCTCTAAAAGGTTCACCATCCCTAGTCTAGATCTATTTCAGCCTGGTTTTAGGACTGGTTATGGGGCAGAGACAGCTTTAGTGGATGACCTTTGGCGGGAATTGTACAGGGGGAGTGTGTCCCTGTTGGTTCTGCTAGACTTCTTGGTAGCTTTTGGTATCATTGGCCATGGTACCCCTCTGGGCCGCTATCTGGTATAGGACTTGGGGGCACTGTTATGCAATGGTTCCAATCTATCCTGGAGGGGTGAACTCAGAAGGTAGTGCTGTGGAACTCCTGTTTATGTTCTGGCTGTTGGTCTGTGGAGTTTATTTTGCACCACCACCACCACCACCCACCCACCCCCACACACATTCCTTCCATTAGTAGTACTGTCTACTAAACATATTATCTAACATCTATATGAAAATGCTGGAAGAGGTCATCTGGAGTTTTGGGATTTACATAAATTAAGCCTAGATAATTAGGAAATCAAAATAGTTAAAGATTTCCCATACATTTGATCAAAATAGAGATTGAAGTCTACATCCGATAGTCCTGATGAGGAATCTGTACTTAGGACAAAAGGTACTGGAAGAACAGAATATGGAGAAGCAGAATGGTTCGCAGTTGTCATTGGAGTCAGACAAGGCTGCATTTTATCACCCTATCTGTTCAACTTGTATGTAGAAAATATCATATACTGTATAGAGAAGACATGGAAGAAGGAGGAATGAAGATATCTAAAATATGTGGATGACACATTACTACTAGTGGAAGGCATCACAGCCTTGGAATAATTACTAAAGAAAGTCAAAGAAGAAAGCACAAAGGCAGGCCTGATGTTAAATATAAAGAAACCAAAAATAATGACTACAGAGGATTTAAATAAATTAAGCCTAGATAATGAGGAAATCAAAATAGTTAAAGATTTCCTACACCTTTGATCAAAATAGAGACTGCAGTCAAGAAATCAAATGAAGATTAGGAATGGGAAGGGAGGATATGAAAGAACTAGACAAAATTCTAAAGTATAAAAATATACAACTGAACACTAAAGTTAGACTCATTCAAGCTGTTATATTTTCCACTACCATGTATGGATGTGAAAGTTGGACAATGAAGAAAGCAGATAGGAAGAAAATTAGTTCATTTGAGATATGATAGTTTATCGCACAGGCCCTGGAACGGGCCTGGCACATTACCAAAGGGAGCGGGTTGGGAACAGGAGGTGGCACAGAACGTATCGTATTGCACAGGAGAACGCCGCAGCCACCCCTGGAAGTTCTCATTCCATTCCCGAGGGGCCGATTTTCAGGAATGATTCTAAACAGTTCCTGAAAATTGGCCCCTGGGAAACGCATCCGGAATGGAATGGGAACTTCCGGTGGTGGCTGCGGCGTTCTCCTGTGCAGTAAGATATGTTCTATGCTGCCTCAAGTTCCCATCCCAATCCCTTTCATAACATGCCAGGCCCGTTCCAGGGGCCTGTGCGATAAACTTAATGGTGCTGGAGAAGAGTGCTGAGGATGACATGGATCGCCAAAAGACAAACACCTGAGTCCTAGAACAAATCAAGTGTGAACTCTCACTAGATGCTAAGGTGACAAATACTTCAGCCACCTCATGAGAAGTCTATATCTCATTAGAAAACACAATTATGTTGGGGAAGGTAGAGAGTACTAGAAATAGAGGAAGACAGCATGCCAGATGACTCAGTCAGGGATATGATGGGCCTGAGCCTATAAGATGTGACTATGCGGGGCTTGGAGACATAGGATCACCATGAGTCAAGGTCAACTCGAAGGCAGCTAACACCAACAAATTAAAATACTGTATCTGCCTATATGAACTTGTCAGAACTCTAAAATCTTCCAGGGGAGGCTTTCTCTCAGTCCCGTTACCATCACAGGCTTGCCTGGTGGGTACCCAAGAGAGAGTCTTCTCAGTGACTGCTCCTACTCTTTGGAACTCCCTCCCATGAGAGGCTAGGCTGGCCTCCTCCCTGCTCTTCTTTTGCACAAACATTTTTCTTCAGGGAAGGAGGCTTCTTATCAGATTGTTTGCTTATGTATGATAAGGGTTTGATATTTTAACTTAGTATGTTTTTCATGATTTTGTATTTTAACTTTCTATATCAATGTGATGTTTTTAACTGTGTTTCTAAAAGCATACTTTTTTTTAAAAAAGCATCTTTTATGAGTCACCTTGGGTCCAATTCAGCAAAAATGCAGAATATTACACAAACAAACAAATAGAAGTAACTTCCCCAAGCCTGTTTGTATTCAGAATGCACATTTATCTTTCTACCACTACTAACCATTTAACTTGTACATGAACTTGGCAATACACTGAGGAAAGGATAAGATAAATAATAAGAAAAAAGAGAACAATAGTAGTTGTTTCTCTTTTACATTTAAAATATCACATTCAGGAGAAGTTCTCCCAAATGAAGTGTTCCAGGATAAAAAAGGAGAGAATGTGAATCTTTTTTCTTAGAAGATGGCTTTCAACTACTGAAACCAAGTTTACCCTGCAATTTTAAGCATACAGTAAGAATTCAAAGGAAATTAGTTTGACCTTATGTATCTTAGTGACAGTTTCCACATGTAAAATGCCACAGAATTCAATTTAAAACTTCTGATTGAAGACTTTTGACAGAAAGCAATGGAATTAGGAGATATCTGACACATGCAGCAGTTTAAAATCGGGCCCATTAATGGTCACATTGATTCCCTGTTCAGATGATGAATAATTATTTGACATAAAAAAGATATTTTGATAAGATTCCCTTTCATGTCATCAAGATATGAGAGTGCTTTTATTCATATATGGTTTGAAACCAGATTCACAGACTTCTAATAAGACATAGCTTCTAACCCTAGAGGATAAATGAAAGTTTTGTTAAATTTCACCTGGCCTAGGTTTGCTTTATTGAAAAGAGGCTTTGCTCCAGATGAAAGAGTATACTTTGAAATTTAATGCATTTAAGAAAAGAGAAACAGAAGATTAAAAGGAGTTCCAAAAACAACAACACAAGCTATAAAAAACCGGATACTGCCTTTCTTACTATACATCATACTGGAGTTTCCTGCAAATAAGCAAAACTGATATTCTTATTTTACTTCAGGAGGCTTACTGTGACATAATTTAGGGACTTGCTATTAAATTCTGTTCTGTGCTCTCTGTTCCTCTTCTTGGATCTCCCCTCTCCATACCTTTAGCACATATTTAAAGGCTGGCATTTTTCAATACTTTTTCATCTTTAGTCAGAGAAGTGACACAAGTCACTTTGTCATCTGACCCCACCGCCTCTGACTTTACCCTTTAAGAGTCCAGTTGAGATGTAATTCATCCCCCATCCAACCAAGAAGTATGTTATCATTCATACTTTGTTCCCATTCTGAAGTTCAAGCTAGAAAGTCACCACTACCACTGGATAAAACTGCTTCCTGATTTGTTGCCTTCGGCAATAGAACAGAGTGAGCTGCTTTTCCCTTTGCTGCCTCTGAGCCATGAAACAGGACAAGTTCTACATGAGGGAGTGTCAGGGTAGAGTGGCTCCTTATATTATGAAATATTATTGCATTTGCTTCTCTTCGGCACACAAGTGTGTATTTTTGGTAAAAAAAAATATTGGCATCAACAGCCATAACAGATAGCTTCATGATGACATAGCTACATACCTGACATGATACATAACCCTTCTAATGAATTGTGATGACTTATATCAGGTTATATTGTGCAGCATCCCATTGTATTTCAGGCCTATTGTTGAAAAGATCATTTCCATTGTTCATAATACACCTTTTACCACAAATACATTCCCCCCTAAAATACAATTATGTACATATTTCTTTTGCACCTAATGATGATGATTTTTCCCCCAATCTTTTTGCTCTTTCCCAGAGTGAAAAATGTCACCATGGTTGATTGTTCTTTTGGTAGGGAGCTGGGCAAGGTGCTTGATGTTGTGTCAAGATATTCTCTTTCATCAAGGAAAAAAATGTAGATACTATTCTTGACATAGCTACTGTCACTGCTGCTTCTCCATCACTGGAAGAGATTCTTCCATATTTTCTGCACATCACAAAATATTCAGCTTCTGGCAATGGCCTAGCTACCACTATATTTAGTTTTCTGCAGCTTAACTTTATTTATTTATTTGATTCCTATCCCGACTTTCTCGCTGAAGGTGGCTATGACCTAAGGTGTAGAAAAATGACACATACAACAGTTATGCTATGCCTCTGGTGATCTTAAATTAGGCTTGTTTAACAGGACGACATTACAAATATTTGAAATTCAAAATCAACTGCTATTATTTAGTGGTGTTATTTAAATAATATTACACATGTGTACTTCATGTAACTCAGTCAGAACAATGTGCACCCCCAGTTCTTTATTCACACAGCAACTAATAAGAATTAGCAAATAAATTTATGCCATAAGTATTCATAGTCAAACATTTAAGAACTCTGTGTTGACCTCTCTGTCACCTCCCTTGACCTGTTCAGGAAGAAACTTAAGACCTATCTCTTCCAACAAGCATTCCCCCATGTGCCTTGACATTTGTTATTCTCCCCCGTTATACAGTTGCTTATCGAGCTAGTTTGTTTCTTTGGTTTACTCTTGTGAATTTTATTGTGCTTTTCACTGGGATGTTTTTATGATGTTTTTATATTGTATATTGTTTACATTTATGCTGTACCCCGCTTTGATCGTTTTTTGGAAAAGTGGCTATAAATAAACAGTATTATTATTATTATTATTATTATTATTCAGTTAAACTCATCTGGTCAGGTTTTGGAGCTTTTGTGAATCTCAGGCAAGCTATTATCTCTTAGCCATAGAGAAAGGCAAAGGCAAAGGCCCTTTGAATAACTCTTGCAAGAAAACCCTAGGATAAGGTACTACAAAGTCAGAGTCAGAGGCATGTAACAATCACAAGGTTTGGGATGGTGCCTGTTTAAGCAGAAGACTGGCAAAGGAATATACTGCTTCACTTTTTGCCCATTTAAAATTACTTTCAATTTAAACTTTTTGCCACAGAACAAAAATTGAGATACTAAGTGTATACACTGAAAACAAATTCAGTTGAGGTAATAACCTAGGACCTCAAAAATCAGATATAGATTTAGAGGCTGCCTGATCCAGGGCAGTCCAGATCCAAATCTCAGCTGAGAAATCCAAATTTATTCATATATCTTGGGGCCATAAATCAACAAATAGCTACAACTTTTTTCTGCATGTCAGAACTGGATGCAATAATCCTTACCCCTTAAAACAGGAATATGGCTACCATGCACATAATATTTCAGCATCCCTCCTGCAAAGTACAGTACTGTGATTTGAGAGCCCTGATACAAATGATTCTCACTCATTAGAAGTTAGAGCTCCAAGTCACAACACTACATCACATCATCTCCTTCTTCCTCTCCTATGCTTTCTTATATGGAGAAATTAATGGTTCTGCAAAAGAGGGAATTTCAACAGGCAGAGCTTCTATGAGAAGCAACATCTGCTGAAATTCTCTCTTTTGCAGAAACATTGTAGGTACAAAAGACTAGGAGTGCTGTCTTGTTTTTCATCTGGTAATCCTACTACAATTCCAAATTGCTAACAAATCTTCAGATCTGTTCAGATTTTGGTTGACTTTAGAAGAGTCCAACATTCATTTAGACAGCTACTAAATCTGTCTATTTGGCCCAGTTTGGTTCAACATTAAAGATTTAATATTTGCTAAAATTCAAAGCACAGATACAAAGAGGTATACATTTGTTTCCCCAATAGATCACAGAAGCATAGAAAAATAGTTGTATAGGAAAAGGTTAGGCATACATTCAATCACCATTTCTTCATTAAAACTCAAAGCCTTCAGAGCTGCTTTTTCTTCAGGACAACTTTAGAGGAAAGGTATCTATAACTATGTTTTACATCCATTTGGTGTGAGTACCACATGGTTGTTAAACGGCATGCATCATTCTTGAATGTATGTCTCAGGTTTTTTCTTCATTTTTTAACATTTTAAATGTATATTCTGTTTTTGTTTCTGATTTAGATAATTAGCATAAAGCTCCCAGCTAGTTTCACACATTAAATATTATTTACTTGGACTAATTTTTAAACTATAATTTCTTGATGTGTTTATAAATTACTGCTTTACTGTCAGTTATTCTTTGCTAGCAGAACCCTTGCAAGTCTTGGACAAGATACTTAACATGATATCTAGAAGCCTTCTTCAATTTGATCCTGTCCAGATGTGAAAGGTTCACCTTGTAGTCACCGTACATCAGAAACAACTTGGAGGTGCACAACAACAACAAAAGGTGTGCTAGACTGCAGCACTCATCATACACATCTATCATGGCTTTATTATGCTATCTGGAATGATGGGAGTTAGATTGAGGAAGGCTGTTGCAGAGAAATGCAAAACATAGTGTAAAGAGATTGGTGAAAATATCCAAAGAGAAAAGCATCTCCATTGCTTTCAGCATGCTGAATTACCTTTGCCTTCTTATAATAATCTGTTTTCTGCTTCAAGCTCATAGTTTCATGACCTTGCACTCAGTCTTTAAAAATCACTGATAAGAAACAAACTTTAAATGTGTTAAACTGTGTATGAATATTTTACAACTAACATGCTCAGCTTGCCTGTATCTTTAATGGACACAGTATTTCACAGCTGCTGGCTTCCAAGGAAACCAGTTAATAATACCTCTGCTCAGGAGCAAAATAGTGATGTAACTGGCCAACTCTTCATGAATTATACTGCATTGGGTTTTTCATTTCCAGTGGCTAAAACTACAGATGCTGTATCATCATTACTGTCCATCTTTTTCCTTAACTTATATTATAAATTATAATAAAAACAGTGGCAGTTTACATGCTGCTCGAATGGGATTCCTTCCATCACATTCTTGTTTACAGTTTGAAGTGAATGTACTGCTCCTCTTTCAATACTGTGTGCTATAATTTTTGTGTGGTGGTGGTGGATAATTTGTGGTGCTTGTATATGACTGTAAATGCATCAGTGAAATCACTGTATTCTTCCAAAGCATGCCACATATTTTCTATCATCTTGTGAGTACTTTTCCTGGTCAACATCTTTATAAATGATTCGAATGAAAAACTAGAGGGAATGCTCATCAAATGTTCGGATTGTGCCAAACCAGGAAGGGTAGCTAATACTCCAGGAGACAGAATCAGAGGTTCCTGAATTGTGCAGTGCTTTATAGGCCAAAACTAACATTATGAACAAGTCAGCCAGTGCAGATAAACGAAAACTGGAGCTATATGTTCTGAATTTCTCTTTTCAGTGAATAGTCTGGCTGCTACATTCCACTAACCACAGTTTCTGAACAGCCAATTATAAATTGCATTAATGTAATTTAGGCTGCATCTACGCTTCAGAAATCATCCAGCTTGACACCACTTTAACTGCTATGACTCAATGTTATAGAACACTGGTAACTGTACTTTTGTGAGATATTTAGCTTTCTCTGTCAGAGAGTTCTGGTGCCACAACAAACTATAATTCCCAAAATCCCATAGCATGGAGCCATAGCACGAAGCCAAGTTATATCAAACTGGATTATTTCTGCAACGTGGATGCAGCCATAGAGGAGGATACCACCCCCATGTAACAGAAACACAGGTGGATCACCAGCAGAAGTTTCATGTGCTCACTTTTCAATTCTATGACACATTTCTTAAAAATAAATAAATAAAAGAAGGAAGCCTATTTATAAAAAGCTATAAACAGTGCAGCATTCACACTTTTAAATATTGTAATAAATAATGATAACAAATAACACTTTCAAAATTATGAGTAAAGTGACGATTTACTTTTTTTTTTTAAAAAAAAAGCCAAGATATGATTCAATGGGAATGCTTGTCTAAGAATTAAAATAATTAATTCTGTGTGTATTTTTAAACACATGGAACAGAGATGGGAATCATGTAGCCCTTCAAGGGTTTTAGATGGAATACTGGGATTTGAAATCTAAAAATACCTTGAGAGTTGCGTGAATTATAAGGTTTCTTACTGAGAGAACACCAGTAAAAGGGTGTAGAAAGAAAGTACACTGTTGATTCTCAAGCAACTAACTTGATATGCCTTGTTGAATGTTATGGGAGAGGGGAGGTACATTTCAGTTTACTTTAAAATATTTATGATGAGTAATATTTATGATCTGTTGTTGGTCATCACACATTCTTCATAATTATGTTTACATCATCCTAAAAAGAAAAAAAAGTGCTGCTTTAATACATTAACACATTTTTGTGTATTCTTAGTTATATTATCTGGAACATTGTCAGCTTCCAATGTTGCCACTTTTTTTTAAAAAAAATGAAAATAAAACCAGAATATTTACATGGTAGTTCTGTTTTACACAATCTGCTCCTAGCAATCTGTTACAACTTCTTGAGCTGTCCTTAGTGAAAGAGTGTTGCATAGAATCCAGACCCTTAGCATATGACAATGGACAAGCTTATGCTTTTCATTGAAGATAAACACAGATAAATAACACAGCTCCACTCTGAATATGATTCTTATTTTCAATTTTAAAAGTTTGATTTAATATTTGAAATCAAGTTCACTAGATTTGGAATAAAGACCTGTAGGCTAGTTTTCTTTGGTGAAAACAGATAAGAAAGCCCAAATATACAGTGGTAGTGGTAATGTTTCAATGTTTAGTTGGCTTTCATTGGCTGACGAAACTTTTACGTTGTTCCACTTATAGATCTTCAAAAGGCAAGCTGGTATCCAAAACAGGTGGTTATATGGAACTTGCAAATTCAGATCCTTGACCTCCCTAACTGAATCTATCCAGCTAGCATGAGATTTTCCTCTCTTTCTACATCCCTCCATCTTTTCTAGCATTATTGTCTTTTCTAATGAGTTGTGCTTTCTCATAATGTGACCAAAGTACAACAGCTTCAGTTTGATCATCTTGGCTTCCAAGGTAAACACCCTACTGTAAATCACCCTATAATTAAGACTGCAGAAATAATCCAGTTTGACACCACTTTTAACAGACAAGGCTCAATGTTATGGAATTCTAGCAACTGCAGAGCTCTGGTGCTACAACAAACTAAAATTCCCAGAATTCCATTGAGCCATGTCAGTTCAAGTGGCATCACACTGGATTATTTCTACACTGCTGATGCAACTAGCAACCATGTATTTGCTCTCTCTTTACCTCTGCTTCTTGTTCTCTCTTCTTGTTCTCCAATTTTCTCTGTGTCAAATTAGGAATGTAGTGTATACCCTTCAGAGACAGCCACAGTTCTCTTGTACCTTTCAAAGTATGGCACATACTGTAGGTGATAAATCCTACTTCTTCTCCTCCTCCTCCTCCTCCTCTTTTTTCCCCAGAGGACTGAGTTGCTTATAAATATTTAAATAAATTACAGTCATAAGCCAGTTAATAACCAAATCTGACAAAGGCTTTGTATGTCCACCCAGCTTCCCATTTCCTTCTCATTCTATGTCTAGCTGGACATTTTTAGCAACATCAGCATTGGGAGGATGATGAAAAAGAGCTGGATAAACATTTTTGTAATGTCAGGCTGCAGTAGTATGTCTACAGTAAACAATGCAATAAACAATGCTTGATCTGGGAAAGAGTGGGAAGTTTATCGCACTGGGGTTAAAATGTTCCCCGGTGCGTTCTAATGTGCCTGCGCGGGATGCGCACGGAGCGTGACGGGAATGCGATGGGGCCCAGAATGCCATTTTATCACACACCACAACGCCGCCTTTGCCGCCAGGCGTTCCCATCGCGTTCCCATTGAGTTCCAGGGGACACCATTTCTGGGGATGCTTTGAAACAGTTTTAACCCCGGTGCGATAAACTTCTGGGATTCAGCTCTACCTGATCCTACTGTAGTCACATGTGCCACCTACAACAGACAAGGTAAGCAGCAGCTGCCACCAGAATTCCTTATTATGTATGTGTGAACAGGGGAAAAAAGAGAGGAAAAAGGAGAGCAGATAAGCCTTCTAAACCAGATAGCTCCAGCACAGCAGACATCATGATTAGCCAGCAAAGTGGAAATCATCAGAAAAGCAGAGATGGTTGAAAGAAAAAGTCATCCTTGGTTGTTCTATTACAGGAGAGCTTATTGTTGGTTTTTGTTAAAAAAAATTGTTGAACCATGTTGAACTACTCTTCTTTTTTGGGGAGGAGGAGCCTATTCCTATTCTTTCCATGTTATTTCTCCCTCTGGTAGCAAATTTTCTGTTAAAAAAGTTATGTGTAGGAATATATCTATTTCACTAACTGAGATAACACAAGTGATCTCATTGTTTTGCTTTGTCCACTAGTTGAGATAGGATTATTAGCTACATGACTGTGAAAATTGCTCTACTAATCACATCATGCCTTTCATACAAAATTTTAATGTGAATGAGTTAGCATTGAGAGAAATGTGACATCAGTCTGTCTACACAGTTTCCAAGGGTTCACTGAAATTTTTGTTTTCTGGTGTTTCATATTTTCTTATCTGTATAATATAACATAATTTCAAGAGGCCTGTGAAGACTTAAAACTCGCACATTCTTTCCAACAAAATGACTTGGTTTAATAGTTTACCATTGCTGTGGGAATAAAGCAACCAGCACTGCAGTATCCTATCTATTTATAGCCAGGGATGTGTTTTTAATCAATCACAGAAACAATGCCGCATCCAGGAGGCAACTGTATTTGTCAGAACAAATTTAACACAGGGAGTAGCATAACCGACCATGTCAGCATCTGAGAATAACTGATAACCGCCATGTGGTAAACATCACAGCAAAGTAAAATCAGCATTTGTAATTAAAAAGAAGGAAGGATGGGCAAACAGTTAGCCAGCTTATCAAGCTTGTGAAGAGCAGGACACTTTTGCAAAAGACTGATATAGCCAAGATCTCTTGTTCATTTGGAAGATGGCTTATAGTTATTTTTTTTAATAAAAGGATGGATTAAATTGCAGATTCTTGTATCTCAGCTACACCATTCTTAATTTCCTTAACTACTTCAACAATCAGATTAGAATAGGATAGAAATCTTTAAATAACAGCTGAATGGCCATTAGTAAATGATGTTCTAACTGCAACCTGTAGTGTGAGTCTTTCATCAAGCAGGAGATATGCTCTATGACCTCCAAGATCCCTTCCAATTCTGTGGCTCTATATCTCAGGCACAGAATCCATGAATATCAAACCACATGTAACATTTATAGACCGCTGGATTTGAAAGGGAAACCAGTAAACAGCAATCTGCACATATTTTGATTTCCAATCTCTTCTTGTATTGGCCACTGTATTTTAATATTACCAAAAAAAGAAAGACAATTAAGATTTCACAACAAAACTAATTATACACATGAATTTAGAACATGATGCTCATTCATATTAAATATATTATCTTCTCACTTCCCAGTGGCTGATGCCCTTCACAACCAACAGGGCAGGGTGTTGAAGCCAAAGCCAACAGTTGATATAGCCAATTATTTCTAATTTTCTTACCTTCCTTCTCCTTTGCAATGACATTGCTGTACAACTGGTTTTTTTTTTTTTTGTTGTGAAGAAAGTATAGCCCACAGGATGCATACATTTTCAAGGGTCTCCCTGGTTTTCAGAAAATTATTCTAAAATGACCCCTAATGCCCTCCAGAGATAGTATGTGAGGGTATTTTAGCCATATTTTTGGCCTCTTCTGGGCTGCTTTCGGCACAGGGGATGCTTGTTTTTTCCCCTAGAAAGATATGACCCCCAACTTGAATTCTACGTCACTTCCTGTTATATAAAAAAAGTCCTCTCTGAGCCTAAAATGGCCCAAGAGGGCAAAAATATGACAAAATAGCCATCATATATCCTAGGAAACATTAGGGGCCCAAATCTTTCTGTTCTTGTTGTGTCTTTGTTTTTGCTCATGGGGTTCAGAGGTGGGTGGGTTGGTATTAGCCCTTGACAGCCCACCCATGATGTAAGAGAATTGAATAGTAGGCTTTTATTCAATAGACCTCCACACTGTCATATCTCAGTTATTGTGTGGCAGGAGAAATATGTCCGCTTCCACTTTTTCTAGTCACCCTGTCCTCTAGATTGCAGACTAGTCTCTCAATATTCCCGTCAGCTCTACTTATGCAAAGATAAAGGCTCAAAACCAAAGCACAGTGAAGGATGTTCTTTGCTCATGGTTTATGCCAGATGGTTGGAAATGGTGCAGAAGCTGTGTATGAAAAGCATTCTTTAAGTCTGTGATCATGGAGAGAAAATTGTAACTACATAGTATAAGATTGCTGGAGATTTGATTCAAACAGAAAATGTATTAGAGCACATGAATCAAGCAGGATTTTAACTCAGCTGCTGCTGGCCTACTCTTTCTCAAGAATATGCCTGGGAGCAGGACTTTTGCCCTGGAAAGCTGATATGACTGTCTTGTTAAGAATAGCTTTAGAGATCTCTAGGTGTCATCCTGATTAATTTCCACAGAGCAAAAGCAGCTTTACCTCACCCAGCTTAAGACACAGATGGCTAGGCTTCCTCCCACCCACCCCAATCCCATGCCCTTCTCTTAACAGAAATTCAGAAATTAAACTCCCAAGTTCCTTGTAAATTTACTGGATACCATTCAAATTTAATGTGTCTTTTCAAAATCAAAACAATCCCCTCCACAAATTTTCAATGTGTTTTTCTTTTTCCTATACCATAAAATATAACAAGGAGTTGCTCCTCAAGGCAGCTTTCCTTCTGTCTGCACCCCTGAACTCCAAAATATAAGAAAATGTGTGTGTGTGTTTCTTTCTTACTAGAGCAAAGCTGCAGCACAAGCAGCTTCCAAAGCACCAATGAAATTGATGGTTTAAAAAAGCAACAGCAACCTAGGCTAATCTAAGCTAATATGTGCATGTAACTGAGTCCAGGAACCAGTGGCCCTACTCCTTCCGGGTCAATAAGTGTTGTCAACATTTCCATTCTGTCTCCTTGTTTGTCCTTTTATCTCACTGCTTCTTTAGAATAAAGAGATTGTGCTCAAAAAGAACCCCCATCTGTAGAAGAATGTTCTCTGCCTGTGTGACTTTGAAGTGAGGGATACGTTCCTACTAAATTCTGAAAAGATGAGATTGAAAGGCTGAGAAAAACATCTAAAGCTACCATCTAAAGTTTAGCACCACTGGAGTTAGCAGCAGCAGCGCAGCAATGGCAAGGAGGGCATGTCAAGGAGTGACAAGTTTGAAAAGCCACCCCAGGAACACCAAGCCAGCTGGCAGCTGATCTGAGAGGCTGCCTTTTCCCCCAGCACCACCGGGGCTATCAGCAGTGGTGTGGCAGTGGAGAGGAGGATGTGTTGAGGAGCATCAGGTTTGAAAAGTCTCCCTCTACACCCCCAGGAACACCAAGCCAGCCGGCAGCTAAGGACGCTGGGCCGAGAAGCCGCCTTCCCTTTTTTAGCATCATAGGGGCCTGTAGTGGCAGTGTGCCCAGCAGTGTGAGATGTGCGCAAATACGGTGGACAACAGTCATCTATTTTTAACATTTTTAAAATACAAGAAATTAGAGAGATGGGAAGAGATGAGGACAGATGGAGGTGGTACTTCTTTGACGGGGATCGGCCAAGTATAGATGATAGTGATAAGGGAGTGGCAATTCAGGTTGTGTGGGGTAAAGGAAGATATGATAACATAAGGAAGCACTGTTATATGGAAAGGCAAGATTGATGTTTGAAAGCTATATCGCTTTCAGTTCTCCCTGTTACCCAAAATGGTCTGGAGAATAAACCAACTTTACCACAGAGCCTTTCCCTGCTCCTGAGCAATGCCGGGTCCTCTCGATTAATGCCTTAAGGCGGTAATGGACAGGATGAGGAAAAACAGACTAAAACTGAACCCAGGAAAGTGAGAGGTACTCGCAGTTGAGACCCCGAATCCAGGTATAGGGATATGTCAACCGGTCCTGGATGGGGTCACACTCCCCTTAAATGACTGTGTCCGTAGCTTGGGAGTGCTCCTGGACTCTTTGCTTCAGATGTCAAACCAGGTAAATACGACAGTCAGGAGTTCTTGTTATCATCTTCAGCTGATACGCTAGCTGCGTCCTTTTCTCGGGGGACCTGGAAACTGTAGTATATCTGCTGGTAACCTCATGACTCAGCTTCTGTAGTGCGCTCTACATGGGACTACTCTTGTACCTAGTTCAGAAACTTCAGTTAATTCACTAGGACAGCTAGAGGTGACCACATAACAAATATTTTAAAATCTCTACACTGGCTGTCTATTAGTTTCTGGGCACAGTACAAGGTATTAGTGATGACCTTTAAAACTCTTAATGGCCTGGGTCCAACCTATTTGCGAGATCGCCTTCTTCCATACAATCCACCCCACACACTTAGGTCTTCTAGGAAAAATTTACTGCACTAATAAAGACTAGGCTGGCCTTTTCATCTGCCACTCCAAAACTATGGAATGGCCTGTCGGAAGAGATCCGAAAATTACCAATCTTGAGAGCTTTAAAAAGACTGTCAAGATGGATCTTTTCCACCAGGCCTGTCTGGGAAAGCAGCCAACTGAACTGCTGATAAAAGCTGAAATCAGCTTGAAAAGGCAAACAAATACAAGGGCTTGCAGCAGCAAGAAACCAAGTCCAGTAGTACAGCTGGGGGAAGGCTGGGCTGCTGAGTCACAGGCTCTGCTGAAGCTTGTAGAACAGAGCTAGGGCCTGGCTCCACTGACTCTGCTGGAGCTGACATCACATAGCTACGGCCTGACTCAGGCTCTTCCTCCGAGTCCTCCAAGTCCTCAGCCTCGCTGGCCATGACAATGCCTTCCCTGATTAACTCACTTGGTCACCTGCTGATACCCAAGATGCCTATTGCTCTGTCATTGAATGAATGTTTTAATAATTTAGATGATATTTTATTACTGTCTGTGAGAATTGTAATAGACCCGTCTCTCTTTTACCATTTTTGGGCAAGGTGATCGAGAGGGCAGTTGCCTTCCAGCTCCAAGCTGTCTTGGATGAAGTCGATTATCTAGATCCATTTCAAATTGGTTTCAGGGAGGAATACGGAGTTGAGACCGCCATGGTCACCTTAGTCGATGATCTCTGTCTAGGCTTCAACAGGGGAAATGTGATCCTGCTGGTGCTCTTGGACATCTCAGAGGCATTCGATACGATAGACCATGGTATCCCTCTGGAACGCCTGAGGGAGTTAGGTATTGGGGGCACTGCGCTCCAGTGGTTCCATTCCTACCTCTCAGGCAGATTCCAGATGGTGATGCTGGGGGACAGCTGCTCTTCCAAGAGAGAGCTGACATCTGGCATCCCTCAGGGTTCCATTCTGTCCCCCATGCTTTTTAACATTTACATGAAGCCGCTGGGAGAGATCATCCGGAGACATGGGGCGCGGTGTCATCAGTACGCTGATGACACCCAAATATATTTCTCTATGTCCCCAACTATTACAGTGACTAGGGATGGCAACTCTCCTCTGGATGCCTGTCTTGGATCGGTAATAGGCTGGATGAGGGAAAACAACCTCAGACTGAATCCAGAGGTACTCGTGATAGGTACCCCAAGTCCAGGGATGGAGTTTTGTCACCCAGTCCTGAATGGGGTCACACTTCCCCTAAAGGACGAGGTTCGCAGTTTGAGAATACTCCTGGATCCGTCCTTACAATTGACATCCCAAATAGATGCGACGGCCAAGAGTGCTTGGTATCAGCTTTGGTTGATACGCCAACTGTGCCCCTACGTGGACTGAAAGGACCTTGAAGCAGTAGTACTTGCACTGGTAATCTCTCGGTTAGATTTCTGCAATGCGCTCTACTTGGGGCTACCCGTGTACCAAATTCGGAAGCTTCAATTGGTTCAAAATGCAGCAGCCAGATTGGTCACTGGAACATCTAGGTTTGACCATATAACACCAATACTGAAATCTCTTCACTGGCTGCCAATTAGCTTCCTGGTGCAATACAAGGTGTTGGTTATTACCTTTAAAGCCCTACATGGCTTGGGCCTGAGTTACTTGCGGGAGCGCTTCTCCCTACATAATCCGCCCTGCACTCTCAGAACATCTGGGAAGTTTTTACTATAAAATTATAATACCAGGTTAATGACAACTTCACATAAGGCATTCACTGCCGTGGCCCCAAGATTATGGAATGACATGCTGGAAGAGATCCATCTCATTACTACCTTAGAGGCCTTTAAGAAGGCACTCAAAACGGATCTCTTCCTGTGGGCTTATCCACTGAATTCCATTTAAAAAGGTTATGACGACTACTCTTCCTTGACTCTGATTGTTCATTTTTACAGAACTAATAGGAATTCTTGGTAAATTTAGTGTTAGTATTTTACTGTTGTATTGACTGTAAATTGTACTAAGTGTCTTTTAAGTTTGTAATCCCGCTTCAATCCGTGGGAGAGGTAGGAGGTATAAATAATCTATATTATTATTATTATTATTGTTGTTGTTGTTGTTGTTGTTAATGTTGTTGTTTTGGAGGGAGGGATGATGGGTTTTATTTTGTATTGTTGTATACTCTTTTGTAAGCCATCTCAATCCTGTTGGAGAGGCAGACTAATATAAAATTTTATTATTATTATTTATATAAATTATTAATAAGGAGGTAAGCAGGAGTGGGCCAACTAGCACTAGCCTGAATCTGTGGGCTGAGCACTGCTCTACATGCCCCAATGGACTATCCTAAACATGAAACATGTTTGTTCTATGATCACCTTGAATATAATTTCAAGTGATGCCAAGTTAAATGTGCTTTTCTTCCCAACCTGACCTCCCTAAGTCACACTAATTTTGTCACAGCTCTAGTAGCCCACAATTGCATACATAGCTCAAAATAAAACTAGTATCTTAGCAATAGAAATAGCAAGTACATTTCTGTACAGCTTATCAGTGCACCTAAGCACTCCCTAAGCGGTTTACAAAGTGTAAGCTAATTGCCCCCAACAATCAGGGTACTCATTTTAGCGACCTCCTCAGAAGGATACATATCTGCATTAAACTGTGTTCTGACAATGCTTCTCAGGTGTTTGGGAAGGCAAACCTTGAAGGGTTGATGGGAAGCTGTTGATTTCCCCTTCTTCCACAAATTCCTTGACTTGATAAGGAAGGTTTCAAATGAAACTGTAATTACATTTGGCTGAACGTAGTAATACTGTTCAGCATAATCAAAATTCCTAGCCCTGTGTTGCATTGTAATCAAGGTTTCAGGGCTTCCCCCAACAGTAGACTACAATAGACAGCCTAACAATAGCATGGGCTCCCAACTCCCTCTCATTTAACTTTCCAAATGTGTCAGCATATACCCTAATATTTTACAGATGAAAACATTTTACACAGAGGAAAGGAGCAGGGTGTTATCAGTACGCTGATGACACCCAAAAATATTTCTCCATGTCCCAATCAGTACCTATGACAACAGATGGCATTTCTCTCCTCAATCAGTGTCTTGAAGCGGTAATGGGCTGGATGAGGAAAAACAAACTCAAGCTGAATCAAGACAAAACGGAGGTACTTACAGTAGGGCTCCCAAACCAGTTATAGGGTTGCAACCTCCAGTCCTAGGGGGCATTCCCACTTCGCAGATAAAATGGATTATATTGGAGCGATTCTGATTCGGATTATGTTCGAGGAATAATTCGAATTTTTTTCCCATCGTTTCCATTACCAAAAGGGGCAAATTACCTCGATTCATTTAAACCTTGTTTTTGTTCCCATTTATTTTAAATCGCTTTATTGTAAAGCGGATTAACTTGTTCCCTGTTCCCATTTGTGTCTATAAGCTGTCAATCAAGTGCGTAGGCTTCAGACGTCACAAGTCTTGGGGTTTTTTGGGGGGGGGCAGCCAATGAAAATTGACTGCATCCAAGGCTCTTCTGTTGTGTCTCCCCAGACTAGAAGGAGGCTTGGCAAATCGGATCAAGGAGGAGAAGGCAGCGGGCTTCATTAATGGGGAGAGAATCTTTGGGGAAGAGAGAAGATAAGGCTCGATCCCCCCCTCAGATCCCTGGGTGTCCAGGCTCTCCATTCCCCAAAATCGCTTTTCCTCCTCCATTGCTCCTTGGGCTGTTTGGAGGGTGATCAAGCAGGGATGTCTTGCAATGCCCATCCGATAGTTCCTCTGGAATGAGCCTCCTTTCCCAAAATCGCTTTGCCTCCCCCAATGCTCCTTGGGCTGTCTGTGGGGTGATCAAGCAGGGATGTCCTTCAATGTCCATCCCATAGTTCCTCTAGAATGAGCCTCCTTTCCCAAAATCACTTTGCCTCCCCCAATGCTCCTTGGGCTGTTTGGAGGGTGATCAAGCAGGGATGTCCTGCAAAGCCCATCCCATAGTTCCTCTGGAAGGAGCCTCCTTTCCCAAAAATCGCTTTGCCTCCCCCATTGCTCTCTGGGCTGTCTGAGGGGTGATCAAGCAGGCATGTACTGCAAAGCCCATCTGCTGCTCAGGCGCTCAGGCAGAGGTGAAAAAAAAAGAATAGTTTAAAATTGTGTTCAATGGCTCTCCTCACACATCAGTCTATGAATGAGGAGCAGAAGGGAGGTTGCAATCCACTTGGGGAAAGTCTATGCAAATTGAAGGAAATGGTGCTGGCGATACAGAAAGAGACCAAAGAGGGTGACACCTCCAGGCCAGCCCCTTAAGTGCTGTTCCTCCCATCTCCAGGTTCCTGAATCAGACACCCTTTTGTTCCCATTCGGATACAGCGAATCGTACCCCGCTTTCAAAAATAACTCGCGTTGTAAACTACTATTTTTTTAAACCAAATTATAGGCTGATAATCCAGTTTAAACATTTTAATTCGATTCTAATTCGAGATGCTGTGGGAACGAATGAGGGGTAATGGAGATTAAATTCGAGCTTCAGTGGGAACGATGCACCCTAAATTCAGATCATGACCCGCTTTATAGGTAAGTGGGAACGACCCCCTAGATGGGGTCACACTCTCCACAAAGGACTGTATTCGCAGTCTGGGTGTGCTACTAGATCCATCGCTTCACATGATGAACCAAGTGAATGCGACGATCAGGAGCACCTGTTATCAGCTCCGGCTGATACGCCAGCGGCACCTTTTCCTGGAAGTAAAGGACCTAGAAACTGTTGTACATTCACTGGTAACTTCACAACTTGATTTCTGTAATGCGCTCTACATGGGGCTACCCTTATGCCTAGTCCAGAAACTTCAACTAGTGCAAAATATGATAGCCAGGCTGGTCGCCGGAAAAACTAGGAGTGACCGAATAACACCCATCCTAAAATCTCTTCATTGGCTGCCTATAAGTTTCTGGGCACAGTACAAGGTGTTGGTTATAACCTTTAAAGCCCTACATGGCCTGGGTCCAACCTATTTGAGGAATCGCCTGCTCCCATATAATCTGCCCTGCACACTCAGGTCCTCTGGGCAGAATCTATTGCAGCCTTTAAAAACCAGACTAACTGCTACCTCCCAGAGGGCCTTCTCTGCAATTGCTCCCAGACTGTGATTTTTTGTCTTTCTGATTTCTTCTTCTTCTTCTTCTCCTCCTCCTCCATCTTCTTTGTCTCATTTTTGACCTTGCTGTTGTTGCTAGACAGGGTGCCATGACACCGCATGCCACTCCATACGGTGCACGGCTATACAACATTCTTCCGGCACTGGGTCCATACACTGCAACACCAAAGGAGCACCGTATAGCCATAGTGCCGCAGCTATTGCGCTCCTTCCAGGTTTTTAGCGGCTCCTTTTTGTGCCCTGGAAAGGCCAGATCAGGGCTGTGACATGTGGTTGCTGCAATCCCAGTCCAACTAGGGGTAGTCTGAAGAGCCCCTAGGTCCACATTTACCAAGAGCTAAGGAACTGTCATCCTTCAGAAATTACTCTTGTGGAAATTAAGAATTAATCCCATTTCAATTTACAAGGAAAAAACTACACCTACTTTCTAAAGCATCTAATTTTCTGTACTGCCAGAGCCAATATATGGCTTCACTATATGAAGTAATAATAGGGTAGTCCTCTATCATTTTGCACCATCAGATCTATGTTTCTGGAGCCTTGTAGGTCCCATTTTTTGATAACAGCTTCAAGTTAATAAACTCTTTCAAAACTTAACTTGCTGAAATTGCCTTTTATTCTGGCAGCAGTGTGAAATGAATTCAACCTAACCCATGAGAGTTCAGATTAATTTGATTAGAGAAACCTGGAAATCTATATCAGGCATTGGCATCTATGTTTTATTAAACACGTTCACACACACATGCACACACACACATGCATGCACAAACACAACGAGAAAGCCTCTTATAGCCCATAACAGCCTCTGATTGCATTTCAGTGCCTTTTCAATTAAAAGACTTGATGTGAAAGTCTGTTCTCTTGCCTTTATGGCATGCACATTAAGCTTCATGGCAGTATGCTTGTTATGATTCTGCAGAGCTCTGCATTAATGCTTCTTTTGTGAGTTTCACAAGACATTCATTTGCCCTCAGACCTGTTCAGACTTTTTTCCTCTTCTGTGTGGCACAGTTAGGCTGATTGTCAAAAGCTGTGTTCTTGTTTTGTTTGTTTTTTTAAGACCCTGTGTCAGTTCTGATGAGGGCATCTAACTACACCCTTGTCATCTCCTTTCATGAGCTCTTTCCTTTTATCCCAAGGCCCAAATGCCTTTCATTAGATTATGCCTTCTCCCTAGCTTTGATCTCTTCTGAAAATACTCAGAACATTGCACTATGCTGCATTGTAGAAAAGAAATCTTGCCAGAAAGGATATTGCTTCTAACTAAATTTCCCTGTCTCTCACTGATGTTCTCTTCATTCTATAGTTTGCCATTTGGATGATTTCATAGAAATTTTGCACAAGTGACAGAGAAATTTTCTACTTCGTTTAAAACCTGGCATTAAGAAGCTTTAAAAATATTTCCACATGTCTGGTGAACATTAAAATCTCTAGATTATGAGATTTTGAATTTAATGTTCACAGTCTCATCATGATTTGATAACTAAGAAGTTAGCAGTTGCTCCATTATCCTGACTCAGACATATTGACTGAATCTGTGCACATTACTTAAAATGTAAGATATTTATGAGAATAATCCTAATCCTAGGCATGGGGAACTTCATGGATGACAAGGCACTCAGTGGCTACTGGTCATGAGTGACTGCAGGTCAATGGTTTTATGAATGATAAGACTGTCAATGGCTACTGGTATTCATTACTCTGCATCAGAAGTAGTTTCTCTTTCAGTGATAGTTGCTGAGGAGAAAGAGCAGAGTAGTGTTGTTGTGTTCATGTCCTGGCTGTGGGCTTCCCATGAGGAACTGCCTGACCACTGTGAGCACAGAATGTTGGACTACACAATGGTTCTGATCCAGCAAGATCAATATCTTGCAAAAATAACACAGATGACTAAGTAAGTGACATTAGTAGTAGTACTACTTAAAATTTTCCCCAAAATTGGGGCTCTAGAAAGAAGCTAGAAGGTAAGTGGAAGAGATGGTGGAATTCTGTCTCTTTTGGACGAGCAGAAGGGAAGGAAACAGAAAGCCCAGCAACATTTTTTTGCACTTTATGTTTGAAACTGTTTTGTAGGTTTAAAAAGCAAGTATAATAGTTCATGCAATTATGGGCCCATCCAGATGGGCTGGAAAACCTGAAAGTTCCTGGTTCTGTTTTTGTGCTTTCTGGTTGCTTTTATTTTCATTCTCCAGGTCAGTTTAAATTAAATCAGTATTTCCTCAAATGAACGTATCTCTCCATGGCAGTGTGTTTCTTTTATCCTGGAGCTAACAAAGATGGCCATTTCCAAGAAACATAGCAACTGTTCCCAGGACAGCAGATGCAACAGAGATCAAGCAAGGGAAAGAGAAATCCTAGCAATAAAAGAAAATGATTCCAAGACTAGTGTAATATTGCTAAAGCACTTTAACATTTTGACTGTAACTCTTGAATAATAATTAGAATGGCATTAGTGGAAACTGATGAAAGGAAATTTCTGAAATGTGAAGTCAAAGGCTTTCATGGCCAGCATCCATGTTTTTTTGTGGATTTTTCAGGCTATGTGGCCATGTTCTAGAAGATTTTCTTCCTGACGTTTCACCAGCATCTGTGGCTGGCATCTTTAGAGAAAGCTTGCCTGTAAAAAGTGGGTCTATATCTACTGTGTGAGCCTGGGAATGCAGGAGTGATTTCCATGTGTATTGTTCTGTACTGATGGCAGGCCTCAGGCTGGGAGGCTAATGCAAAAGAGGATTAATGTCTGGTGATCATTAATCCTCTTTGCATTAGCCTCCCAGCCTGAGGCCTGCCATCAGCACAGAAACATGCAACACAGAAACAGCACATGCAAATCACTCCTGCATTCCCAGGCTCACACAGTATGTATAGACCCACTTTTTCCAGGCAAGCATTCTCTGAAGATGCCAGCCACAGATGCTGGTGAAATGTCAGGAAGAAAATCTTCTAGTCCATGGCCACATAGCCCAAAAAACCCACAAAAAACCCAATTTCTAAAATGTTTCCTGAGACTAGATGTGACATATGGTCAGTGAAGAAACCCTGAAAGTAAACAGAGTTTGGCTACCAGGCCTGGAAAGCACCAAAATCAAGACCAAGCAAATGCAAATGAAAATCATCCAGGTTGAGGGAGATTTCCCAGCAGACAATGGATCATTAAGTAAATGGACACCCTATAGTCCTTGCAATTCAACAACAGAACAATACATAGATTAACATGCAAATCACCTCCTCTCAACCAAGAGTATATTAACCCCACCGTTTTCCATGCCAGCATTCTCTAAAGATGCCAGCCACAGCTGCTGGCGAAACATAGGGAATAATTTCTTCTAGAACATGGCCTCATAGCCCCCCAAAAAACCACAAAAGATTTACAGCATTTGTATTGAGTCCTCAAGGTAAAGTGATCTACACTTTTTTTTTTAAAAAAAAAATTAACTCCCAAATATAGCAATAGCAATAGCAAGTACATTTTTATACCACTTATCAGTGCACTTAAGCACTCCTTAAGTGATTTACAATGTGTAAATGAATTGCCCTCAACAAGGTGGGTACTCATTTTAGTGACTTCAGAAAGATGCCAGGCTGAGTCAACCATGAGCCCGCAGCTGGGACTGAGCTCACGACCTTGTGACTTGTGAGTGAGTGGCTGCAGTACCAGCATTTGGCCACTGTGCCACCAGGGCTTCTGCACCATTTAGATCTCTCTGATTATACTCTTCCCCTTTTCAGAATACTTTATTGAAACAGACTCTAGGGGGGAAAAATCCTTGAAAGGAATATGTTGTTAGAGACACTTCAGAGAAGACTGATGCATCTTTAAGTTTGGTAGGAGGCTGAACGTGATACTTGATTATGTTCCTTTTCTCTATGTTTTAAACATTCATTTTATTTGAATAAGGTCATGAGGAGACTTGTGTTCCTCAACAATTATCTCACTCCATTTATCTAATTAAAATAGTAAAATTGTAAAGTTTCACAGAGGCTTGTAGGCTTTCTAGTTTAATCTCAAGTACAATGCAAGAAATCCAGTACTAGCACATAGCCATAAAATGGCCATCCAGCCAGTTTGAAGACTTCCACTGAGCGGAGACAGCCATGACTCTGACTATCCAGTTCCTTTGTACAAT
Organism: Sceloporus undulatus; assembly: GCF_019175285.1. NCBI lineage: Eukaryota > Metazoa > Chordata > Lepidosauria > Squamata > Phrynosomatidae > Sceloporus > Sceloporus undulatus. The sequence continues at coordinate 227,262,494 of NC_056524.1, read as the reverse complement.
TGCTTTTACAGCAAGGATATTAAAAATATTTACACATTTCTCATCTGACATGAGGAAGGGGTCTCAGTAAGTCAAGAAATTCCATTAAAAAAGTAATCTTTCATGAAAATTTTCACTTCTGCACAAAAGTGAAAAGACCAACCTCTTTGGCTAGCAGCAGCAACAGTATCAAATATGAAACATGCATTTTGTGCCAGACCCAGATCATCCAGCTTTTTTGCATTAAGAAAAAAATATTAAACATCTGCGAAACAGGTGCCCAAATGAAAAAAAAATGAAAATTTCACAAAAAACTGTAATGATAATAATAAATTTGTCAGGAGGCGGGATGATTTTCTTAAGTTTCTATTGACATATATAAGAACAAAATAAAATAATATGTCCAACTTTATTTTACAACAAATTGTTTTGTTAATGCTTAACCAAAATCCAGGGATGAAACACATAGGCAAAATAAAGCAGCATACAGCTGCTTTGAAGGTGAGACATTTACATTACACACATATTGAAAGTAGGTGGAAAGTGGAAAAAAAAGTGTGCTCTGGGGCTATAAACTGGAACAAAAAGAAGCCCTGATACTCTGTCTCAATGAGGAAGATGCACATCTTCATGCCAGCATATAAACGGCCTGGCACTACTGTGGGGTTGCAGCAAAGAAAAAAAGGGAAAGTACAATGATTCCAATGGATGTAATTACAACATACACAAACCAGACAGTACAACAGGAGGCATGGGGTGAAAGGAGGTGATGGGGGCATATAAGGGAGGTTTCCATGACTGTGCTTTGCAAGTGGTGCATTACATGTTTGATTTGGCCAATCAAAGGGACAGCCATCCAATGGAATGGCATCTGGGTGGGACGTGGGAAGTAATTGGAGATCACAAGCAGTGTATTTGTGCAACAGTGCACATGCATCATGGGAGGTGACAAAAAATAAATAACATGGGTGCCTTGTAGACTGCCCGTGGGCATTTGGCCCACCTTAGGAGCAGGCCATGAGGACAGTGGGGCTTTGACCTTATTTTGGAAAATGCAGGATCAAGGTGCTTTTTCCTGTCTTGGTCTCACCACTAGTTGTCCTGTAATTTTTATATCTGTTGGGTCTGTTCCTGCCCCTCAGACCACCAGAGAAAATATCTTCATCTTGTTTTATGCAACAGCCTTTCACTTCTTTGAAGACAAGTTGTCATGATTTATTTTAGTTTTACCTTCTTCGAGTAAAAATATCTAGTCCCTTCAGCTTTTCCTCATAGGAAATATATATGCTTTCCCTATAGATAAACATCTATGGTCCAAAACACATTGCAGAAATAATCCAGTTGTAGCCCACTTTAACTGCCATGGCTCAATGCCAGGAAATTTTGGGAACTATAGTTTTGTGAGACATTTAGCCTTCTCTCTTAGAGAGCTCTGGTGCCACAATAAACTACAATTACTAGGATTCCCTAGCACTGAGTCAGGGCACTTAAAAGTAGTGTCAATTTGGATTATTTATGCAGTGTGTTTTGGACCTATGTTGCTTTTATCTAAACTAATCCAGATATTTCTACAATACATTCTTAAAGTATATCCTAAATCTAGACACAATACTTCATATGAGCTCTGACTAACATTGAATAAAGGGGAACCTGAGGTTCTAATAACTTGGAAACTTATTGTTCTATAAAGATAGCTAAAATCCCATTAGTATTTTTTTCTTGCTGCATATAGCTCCTGTAGAAATCTTGATGTGCTACAATCCCAAGAATCTTTCCCCATACTATATACAGCCGGTCCTTCTTATACACCGATGTTTTATACACAGATTCAAGCATCACGATTTGAAAATGTTCAAAAAAAGTATTAATTTCAATTATCAAACCCTGATTTTCCATTTTTAATAAGGGACACCATTTTGCTATGTCATTATATTTAATGGGACTTGAGCATACATAGATTTTGTTATCCACGGCGGATCTTGGAACGAAACCCCAGTTTATAACAAGAGTCCGCTGTATGTGGACTGAGTTTCCCCCTAACCAGTGCACAATTCTACTTTAGCTTTTATTGAATTTCAGTGATTATTCATCTGTAATGTTTTCCCCAATGTGGGAGAAGAAAATACAGTTTCCCAAGAAGGCGGATTTAAACCAGAAAAATGGGTTTTCAGAAATGTGTAGATCTCCCTTCTTTACTACTACAGTACTTAATTGATTTGGATTCTTCCAGAGCTACAATTGTTGATTGTTTGGTTTTATGTTTTAATTGTAAGAGATCTGTTATTGGAGTGCAGTAAAGATTTAACAGTTCACTAATTTCATTCTTAAAGGAAGCAAAAAGTAAGTAAGCAATTTTCTTCCCACTCTGAAAAGTATTTGAAAATTGTAGAATTTTCAAAAACTATTCATATTTATGGGGTCATTCTGTGCAGAACATGTGACTGTGTGTTTGGGAGGGCGGATGCACAGGAAGTAACATTTTTCTGTTATTGACACAGTATTTCACAAGTGGACATTTTCTGTGCAAAACTTACTCTGCATTAATTTGTGCTTTTTTGCATAGCAAACTGCATTTTCTGCACAAAAAGTAATATGGCTGAAAATGCTGTTTCCTATGAATAGTAGTAGTAGTAATAATAATAATAATAATAATAATAATAATAATAATAGAATGCTTTCTGTTGGCGGGTTGAGAAAGATTTGCACTTTCTCAAAGTGAAAAGTCGCATAAGTCCTGGATTCTGTTCATCGAGACATTGAAGAAATATGTTTTTCAACATTTTTTTAATGTTCTTTCCAGTTCCAGACTGTACTGGAAAAGATACAATATGCAAACAATTTCTGGTGGCATTTTAATAAGTTTTCCAAACTGGCCAAAAGACACTTTTCCATCATAGCCTAAACATCTACTTCCTTGCACCCCTTTTCAAACTATTTCCACAGCTTCCGAATCAAATTGAGATCAAATCAGTAAAAAGTGAACATCAGTTGGGATAGTTTCAAATGACAGAATTTTTGTCTGTTGTATCACTGGAAATTAAATAGTAAATGTTTAACAACTGAAAATAAAATATTACTCTTTCAGTTAGTTTTAATCTATACAATGGGTGTAAAATAATTAAATTAGCTTAGAAAAAAATAATGCATGCTTTGGTTTCAGGGTAAGAATTTGGGTTAACTGCTCAGACATCACTTTACCAATTAGTCTTGACTGCATCAAAGCTTGATAGTTTGGAACTTGTTCTTTTTCTTGCTCTTTGTTGCTGCAGAGTCTACAATCTGCCCTCTGTAGCCATGGATGTTTTATTCATAGCTTGCCATTCTTTTAAAAACTACAAATTCCAAAAAGCAAAGGGACACCATTTCTATGTCATTGTGTATAATGGTTCTTGAGCATCCACTGATTTTAGTATCCATGAGTGTGTGTTGTGTTTGTGATCTGAAACCAAACCTCAGCAAATATCAAAGAGCCACTGTATTTTGTTGAGGGTCCTGTTTGGCCACACCGTACACCAGGGGTAGGCAATCTTTTTGAGCTGAGGGCTGGGTTGCTGTCCCTCAGACAACTGGGGGACCGAAGCCAAAAAATAAATAATTAAATATTTTTTTTTAAAAAATTAAATATATAAATAAACCAGGAAAATGTAGGACAAAATTTTCAAATGGAAGACACTTTTTTAAAAAAAATGGAGGACACACGAAAAAATTTGCTGATTTTTTAAAAAATGTTAATATAAATGCATGTTTCTGAGGCTTCTATAGACAATTGCCCCCCAAAGGCCCTGTTGGCAATCGGTGGCAGGACCAGGCTGGGACCGGTCCCAAGGACTCGCCGGGCCGCATCCGGCCCACGGCCCGCAGGTTGCCTACCTCTGCCGTACACCTTTGCCTGTTTACCAGTCCTTCAGATCACTGAATTTACTTCTAATCAACTGATTAGCATTTGAGCAAGACTAAATAGTTAATTAATACTGGATATGTATTTTATATGCAAGTTACTTGATATGTCAGGTTTGTGTCACCAAACCTTCCTGAATAAAATGGGTTCCAAAGTACTTTGTAGTAGGCTTTGTAATAAGCTCAGTGCTGCAAAAGCTAGTGCTCAGAGCTATGACCGTTGAATAAAGTAGTTATTTTGGAAACTACAATTTTACAGATACACCCCATCAGCCTTAATAGCAACCAGGCTAGAACCAGAGCAATCCAAGAGAGAAACCTAACATTTTTCTATAGTGGCTTGATATACAATTTACATAAAGATTTTTAAAATACATTTTCCCCACTCATATCTTCTCCTGCTGCTTCTCTCTCCATCTTTTCTCCTGCTGTGAGAATTATTTTCCAGCCATTTCCCCTCCCCTCCATCTCTCTTTAAGTGAGCAGAAACTGCTTGCTGGCTGAGGCGGGTTTAGAAAAAATGCAGCTCCTCAGTTCAATCAAGAGCTATCACAGCTGTATGTGGCAGCACCCAAGGAGGCTTTTAACTTCAGTGTTTTATTGCAAACACTAAAATCAGCACAATAAAAATCCTCCCAATGTGATAACTTTAATAAAAATCAAAGCTAAAAAGATGGCATGAAGACCTGCCCTGATATCTGATTCTGCAGCGATGTAAGCATTTTTTAACTTTACGCCCTCTTTCCCTGTTACAAGGAATGGAATTTATTAATTATCAACTAACAACGGTGTTTTTAAATGAAGATGATAATAAATCTAGGGGATTATCCAGACAAAAGTTTGTACTGGGAATAAAATCAATAATGGAAAGGTAGAAAAGATAACAGACAGGGGGGAAAAGGGATCATATGCTGCTAGCCATGAACAGATAGAAAAGCAGGGAGAAATGTTGAGATAGAGTTAATGTTCAAGCTTTCTCTTCCAATAATATTGGCTTCTTGTCTCAAACAAGGCCACTGGGTACACTTTGCTCAAGACGTTTTGTGCAGCAGCATGGTCATATTGGTTATACAAACCTGAGTGGGCATTACAGGTACAAACTGAATCCCCGCCTTTCTTTTATTGGAAGTAGACACTAAAATATTTGTGTCAGGTTCTGTGTCAGCAATCATTAAACTGATGACAGAATATCTGGGTCATCCCCATCATATCAGTTTAATGTCTGACTTTAATGAGATGATAGCATCTTAGGACTCTTTCACACAGAGCAGGCAAGTATCATTAAAACCTGATTAAATCATGATAATAGCATGATTGGGAGGGAAATTATCACACCCCCACACACTTCTCCCATTAGCATCCCGTGTGTAAATTGTAATGGATACGTTATTGGGTTATAACAGGAGTTTCTGTTATTATTCAATGACGCTTCCATGACAGTTTACGCACGGGACATGAACAGGAAAAGTGGGCAAGGGTGTGATAATCTTCCCTTTGATCATACTATTATCATGATTTAATCACCTTGTAATGATGCTTGCCTCATGTGAGAAAGAGTCCTTAGACACAAATATTGTATTATAGGCTATTGGTTTCTGGATTCCCTTAAGGATGGAATGAGCAACAGTAGGTTCCATCTGCCAACTTATTTGATTTTAAATATATATCACCATGTAAATGCATGCATGCATACACACACACACACACGCTACACACACACACCATCAGATTAGATACTTATCAGACGTTTGGAAAGCAAGCAGATTGTAGTGAATTAATTTATTGTCTTAATTCACCCGTAAGAGTTCTTCTGTTTCTTATGCATACCAACCCTGATGTCTTTAATGCTGTTAAGGTTGTCAGAACCTTTGTGCCAGCTGGACAGGAGGGTTTGCTGAAACATCCTAAATCTGTCAATGGGTCCTTGGAGCCTCATGAATCGTTCAGGATTCTGAAGGTGAGTTTATAAAGGGCTTTCTGTACTCTCCAGAAGTGCCAGCACAGCAGTGAAAGTTACAAAACGACTTTCAGATTTACAACTCCTGTTCAGGGCATGTAATTTATCAAAGTTAACCTGACCTATGCTCCATTATTTCATATTACAGTCCAGTGTATCAAGGATATGAACCTCAGAAACAAAGCAGTGTTACTCATCTGAAGGCCTCCTCATTTAGGGCAAGAAAGGCTTTAAAAGCACCATTATTCATCTCAACTGCAAATTAGTTCTAAGATGTTTTAAAATTTGCATTGGAAGATCAGACATGAGATTGAGAAAGGACCATGATGAAGTGGATCTATTGGAATCAAGACATTCACAGATAATCAGTCTTACAGAATCCCATATTCCTGCTGCTAAGATTTTTGCAATTGATAATTTGACCAAAGTTTGCTACTGACCTTGTTTGAATTTAGACGCTGTTATTCTCTGCAGACAAAATATGGGCACCAAAGTAATTTAACCATCACTCATACCCCATATCAACCATTGCTGGGTTTAGGTTTTTTTTATATATATTTCTATCATTTTTCTCTCTTAAAGGAAAGACTGAAGAAACAGTAGCCCTCCATATGTTGTTGACTCCATTTTCCTCAGGATTTGCAGTCCAACAACAGTGAGATAGGAATAGGAAACTTGGGGCATCCCACTTATTTTGGACTCCAACTCCCTTGAGGGCCACAAACAACATTTGCCAATAAGGGATTCTGGAAGTTTCTGTCCAACCATCAGATAGGAAGCCCCAATCTCGAAAGTCAAAATTCCTGACCAAGATGGCTGGGTATCCTACTTTCTGGATAGCATCCTTTATTTGAAGTTCAATCCAGTTTAACATTACACTAGGGAACTTACACGTGTCCAGCAAAAAGCTACCACCAGGATAGAAAACATGAGCTAATAATTGTGTACCCCCACCCCCCATGAGATGCATTGTCCCTTAATAATGTGCATCTTTACTTAGGGGTTGCCTCCAGCTGCCCGTTCTTCAGCCAGAGCAGAGTCATGGCAACTGCACACCATGGCCCCAGTCTGGCCTTTCCAGGGTGCAAAATGGAGCCACCCTGGAAAGGGTGTGATAGCTGTAGTACTGCAGCTATACGGTGCTCTTTCAGTGCTGCATCATGCAGATGCAGCACCTGAGAAATGCTGTGATGCCACATGATGTTTCATGCAGTGCGCAGCATCATGGCACCCTGGGGCGGAGTTGGAGCATGCGTCATGGAGACGCTACTTCCTGACTCTGCCCCCCAGCCGGCCTTTCAGGCCAGTGTGTACAGGGTCCTAGAGAGATTACAACTAAAAATATGTTGGTAGCTTTAATTAGAAATATACCTAAGTATGAGTGGTGGGATCATTAGGTGGAAGTGACCATGTTCTCCTGGAGTTTGTTATACAGTGGAAAGGAGAAGCCAGGCATAATCAGACACGCATTCTAGACTTTAGAAGAGCAGTTTTCAATTAACTTAGAGAAGTATTGAGGGCGATCCCGTGGTCAGAAATACTAAAAGAGAAGGGAGTTCAAGATGGATGGGAGTTTCTCAAAAGAGAGATACTGAAGACACAATTTCAAACAGTTCCAGTGAGAAAGAAAAACGGGAGTTGTCTCAAGAAACCAGGATGGATGACTAAGGAACTTTCAACTGAGCTAAGTTTGAAATGGAACATGTATAAGAAATAGAAAAAGGGGGGAATCACAAAAAAGGAATTCAAAGAAACAGCAGGCTTGTGTAGGGGTAAAGTCAGAAAAGCTAAAGCGCAGAATGAACTCAGGCTTGCTAGAGAGGTAAGAACAATAAAAAGGGCTTTTTTGGATATGTCTGCAGCAAAAGGAAGAAGAAGGAAATGGTAGGGCCACTGCGTGGAAAAGATGGCAAAATGCTAACAGGGGACAGAGAAAAGGGGGCAGAATTACTCAACACCTTCTTTGCCTCAGTGTTCTCAGAAAAGGAAAAGGGCGCTCAACCTGAGGATAATGGAACAGAGGACAGAATAGGGGAATTTCAACACAGAATAAGTAAAGATATAGTACAGGAATACCTTGTTAATCTAAATGAATTTAAGTCTCCAGGACCAGATGAACTACATCCAAGGGTATTAAAAGAACTGGCAAATGTAATATCGGAGCCATTGGCAATAATCTTCGAAAACTCCTGGAGAACAGGAGAAGTCCCTGCAGACTGGAGGAGGGTAAACGTCCCCATCTTAAAAAAAAAAGGGGGGGGGAGAGGATCCCAACAATTATTGTCCAGTTAGTCTGACAGCAATGCCAGGAAAAATTCTAGAGCAGATCATTAAACAGAGAGTCTGTGAACATCTAGAAAGCAATGCCACAATCACAAAAAGTCAACATGGGTTTCAGAGAAACAAGTCATGCCAGAAAAATCTGATATCTTTCTTTGATAAAATTACCAGCTTTTTAGATGAAGGGAATATAGTTTATCTTGATTTCAGTAAGGCCTTTGACAAGGTTTCCCATGACATTTTTGCAAACAAGCTTGTAAAATGTGGGTTAGACAAGGTAACTATTACATGGATTTGTAATTGGTTGACTGACTGAAGGCAAAGAGTGGTCAACAATGGCTCATTTTCATCCTGGAGAGAAGTGACCAGTGGGGTTCCACAGGGCTCTGTCCTGGGGCCAGTGTTATTCAACATCTTTATCAATGACTTGGATGACAGAATTGGGGGCATACTCATCAAATTTGCAGATAACACCAAATTAGGAGGAATTGCTAATACTCCAGAGGGACAAGATCAAAATTCAAAATGACCTGAATAGATTAGAAAGTTGGGCCAAACTAACAAAATGAAATTCAACATGGAGAAATGTAAGGTATTGCACTTAGGGCGGAGAAATGAAATGCACAGATATATGATGGGGGACACCTGGCTGAATGAAACTACATGTGAAAGGGATCTAGAGTCCAAGTAGACGACAAGTTGAACATGAGTCAACAGTGTGATGTGGCAGCTAAGAAGGCCAATGCAATTTTAGGTTGCATCAATAAAAGTATAGTGTCTAGATCAAGAGAAGTAATAGTGCCACTATATTCTGCTTTGGTCAGGCCCCACCTGGAATATTGTGTCCAGTTCTGGGCACCACAGATCAAAAAGGACATTGAGAAACTTGAGCGTGTCCAAACTAAAATGGTGAAGGTTCTGGAAACCATGTCCTATGAGGAAAGACTTGGGAAGCTGGGGATGTTTAGCCTGGAGAAGAGAAGGTTAATAGGTGATATGATAGCCCTGTTTAAATATTTGAAGGGATGTCATATTAAGGAGGGAGCAAGCTTGTTTTCTGCTGCTCCAGAGAACAGGACCCGGAACAATGGATGCAAGCTACAGGAAAAGAGATTCCACCTTAGCATTAGGAGGAACTTCCTTACAGTAAGGGCTGTTCAACAGTGGAACACACTCCCTCGGAGTATGGTGGAGTCTCCTTCTTTGGAGGTCTTTAGGAAGAGGCTGAATGGCCATCTGTCAGGGATGCTTTGATTGAGAGTTCCTGCATGGCAGGGGGTTGGACTGGATGGCCCTTGTGGTCTCTTCCAACACTACGATTCTATGATTCTGTGATTCTATGATGTTTATCACACTATACTCTTATAGTGCTACTATTCCACTTTGACTGCTGTAGCTGCCTCCTGTTGCATTCTGGTATTGGCAGTTTTAAGGAGGGGTATTTAGAATTCTCTGCCTGAGAATTCTAAATACCCCTCCTTAAAACTGCAAATCCCAGAATGCAACAGGAGGCAGCTAGAGCAGTCAAAGTGGAATAGTAGCACTATAAGAGTATAGTGTGATAAACACCTATGATTCTATGAAATAAGTCAAGTTATGCTCCAGCCAGTTTATGTTCTAATCATAAATTTAGGGATGCTGCTGTATAGTATAATCCTATACATGGCTACCCAAACACGTCTCACTGGATTCAGTGGGGCTTACTTTCACAAGAAATTGAGTACAGGACTGCAGCAATGGAATAAAATCCTATTACTATCTACCAAAAAGACGTTAATCCCACTGATATCCATTGAACTCACACTTAGGTAAGTTAGTTTAGGACTGAATTATTAATCATGTATTGTATTTATCAGAGCTATCTTGAGCAAGTTTACTTCAAGTAAAAGTCTCACAACCTAAAAGGATTTACACTCAGGTTAATTTATTCAGGATTTCAAGTTAATTCACGAGACACACATACAAAAGACAGCTTTACACACAATTATTTTAGCACATTAGTCTTCATCAAACTGAGCATAATCTATTTACCAAGTATTAACAAAAGCTATTTACCAACATGTTAATACTTTTCAGATTTTGATACCAAATACATCAGAAAGTTACAATATGTAAAATTTATATTGGTCACGACTTCATAAACTACTTTTATATGCAGTTAATATGATACGTGCAACGTGTGTTCCTATATGTGTGTTCTTTCTTGTTCTATTATAGGATTTTCACATCAACAGTTTTGCCGATAAATATAGCTAGTGTGAAAAGAAAGACTAAATGAATGTTCCTGCTCTTCCTCCTTTTCCTCCTCCTTTGGCTAAAGTGAACAAAGTGTGACATGCAACCTGAATGGATAACAAAGAGCTCTCTTGTGTGATGTTGTATCTCCCAGACTGTGAATTGATTGACTCACATTGTAAACTTCAAGTCAGGCTTCTGAAATCAGTTATCTCCCTCTATGGAATCAAAAGCAAGGGAAGGTGATGATTTATACTGAAGTTCATGTTATCAAGCAGGAATAGTATCTTGCCAGAGAAATTTCCTCCATTGATAAAGTTAGTTAGTATGTATATCAATTGACAAATCACCTTCTCTACAGTCTATTTACTAGGGATACTTTAGTCATTTTTTAAAATAGTTATATTTAGTGAAGAAGTAATCCATGTTGAGCTCACATGTCAGTATTACTATGCTTATAATCTAATTTTAGCACCCAGAAGTATACAGTCTGGATATTGTACATTCCATCATCAATAAAATTAGATCCTCAACAAATAGAATGTGATCAAAGAAGAAACAAATAGCCCTGTGATATTAACCATTTCGAAAGCCTCTGTGATTTTCATCAGTAATCAAATGTATTAATTCAATCTGATTTAAAAAAAGAAAAGAAATACTAATTGAAAAAGGACAAGTGACTGCTCTGTTTCATAGACACATGGTACATATTTGCTCATAAAACCATAGGGTGAAATTCCACAAATATGTCCCATGTATACCCTGAAACACAAAGCAGATATGAAAAGAAAGCCCTTTCTGGGCTATGTTACTTTCTTACTAATGAAATCTTCTTGATCTACAATGTGGGAGATGTTAAGCCAAAGGCGGGAGATAAAAATGACAAAGCAACTGTCTTCCATCCATTCCTTAGGGATATAAGTATGGAAGGAAGGTTGAGAAACAAAATGCATACAAGCAGATATATCTGCATATGCTAAGCAGCTGTGTAAAGTTGTCACTACATAATGTTAAACACGCAGTGAAGCTGTTGTCTCTTACACTCTTGGCAGATGAGGCTAGATGGATAGGATTATTCCACTGAATTTTGTGTTGGTGTTGGTGATGATTTTCTATGGTCAGATAGTTTGCCATATAGTTTCAAAGACATGCATTCATAAGTCATGCAATTACTGTACACTAGAATTCCATACTAACTTTTGTGGGAGTTAGTTTCAGTGAATGCATTAGAACCTACTTCTACAAGTGTAGACTTAAAGAAGCTTGCATTGCAAATGATGTCTTACATTCTGATGGGACAGACTATGGATAAAATAGTAAACAATGATATGAATGTCAGGAACACACAAGATGTTAAAATATTGAAGGGAAGGACTTCACACAGCAACTATTTAATTTGCTTGCATTGTTTGCATATTTATTCATATTCCAGTTATAGTACTATTCCAAAGGATGGTCCAGAAACATTTCTAACAGATTTGAGTGTTGCTGAGCATGGGGAAAAGGTGAGGAGAAAATGGAATCTGTGTGAAGGCCAGGAGGAAACTGGGGCATGAGACAGAAGTCTTACTGGAACAAGCACTAGTGGCAGCCTTTCTCTTTTGCTTTAAATTGTACGAGTGAGGCCTGGATTAAATAACTGTAAAGGCTACATCTTTTGTTGGTTACAGTTCATAGAGCTTTTGCTGGATGGAGCAAATGCCGTGCATGACTGGCCAATAGCACTATTCCAATCTGTATGAGTATTCCAAGCTATGTGCCCGGTATAACCTTATGATTAATCAGGACAAATTTCTACTGGGCCTCATGCATGGATATATAAGACAAATTTCATCTTTTCTCCCTGTGGGTCTGGCCCCACTGACCTTTCAAATCAAATGTAAAAGGGCACGGTATGAAAAAATACAGAATCTTGGTTTATTCCCAGTGCTCTCTTCACTTTTGGATGTTCCAGAACTGCAGTTACACAGTGAATCTGGAACACAGAATTGCAAGCCATTTGTGTACGGCTACCTTATACCAAGAACAATGGGAGGGCATTTTCACCCACCAGTTACCTAAACAGAATTGAGCACAGGTGGACCTCAGTTAACAAAGGCAATATGTTCCTAGACATTACTTCTTTAACAGAAAATTTGGTACAAGAGGCAGAAAAGAATTGGGATAGTTTCCTGCATCACGAAAAAGAAGAGCAATTCAATATGTTTCAGGAAACTTTTAATTCAATGCTAAACAAATATATACATGTGATATGAAACAAAAGGGGAGAATATATAGAAGGTTCATATATATATATATGAACCTTCTAGAGGCCATAAGCTTCCACTTGTCTTATGATTTCCATTTTGGTAGCTTAACTGAGGGGGGGAACTATCTCTCCCCCTCCCCCCAATGTTGGACGCAGCTGGTGAGACAGGGTTATCTGCACTCCCCTTTACTCTCTTTTGTCATTCACACATGCTTGGTAAGGGATTCTGGAGTTAGCTGAAGTTTACTGTGCTTGGTATAGGCAGGAACACATGGCTACATAAGAATGCCATTCTTTCTCAAATCAAGCTTTGTTCCATTACTTTACTTCATACAAATTGCTGCATTATAATATCAAAAGTTTGTGTCTCTCCAGTCCCTTTTCACTATCCTTCCAGTGTTAATGGTGCTAAAATGTTTACAGGTAGACAGAAGCCAAGAAGGAATGGGCAGGCATAGCAAGAATTTTAAAAAGGAATGTCTATATCAGAGGTTTTGTTAACTAGAGTATGCCTGTATTCATTTTAGGATAGCATTTACATTAGCTAGATTCAATGTTAGCATCCTGGAAGGAAGATTCAGGAAGACCTCTACCAAGAGTGCTCATATCCTTGTGAATCATGAAAAGTGAGACAGCCAACAATGTCTTATTGAATTGCTCTTTTTATTACAATATTCAATTAACTTTTACTACACCAATATTGCAGAAGATTCCTGGCAATCTAAGGATTTCTTTATATCACAAAGTCTGTCTGATATAAACTCCATAATGATAGCTAAAATAGCTAAATTTGGCACAGCTGTTATTATTTGTCACAGGTAATTGACTAAACAACATTTTAATATTTCATAGAACTTCTTATAATATTCTAATATAATATATTTCATATCCTCTTTGTATTTTAAGCCATACAAATATTTTATACTTTTTAAGAGTCATTTTCTACCTTACACAATATTTTAACTTATCTTCATCTGTTTAATTCACCATGCCACACTTTGTGAGTTGTTTGTCCTAACCTGTGGTCAAAGTAAAGTATCGATCAATCCACCTATATGCTGAGATAATGAAGATATCTGTGGATGTGTTAGGTGTCTGAGAGGGAAATGGAAGCAATACCTCTGCTTATCTCCAGCTTAAAGCTTTCAATACCTATTACAAGGCTTGTAATATACTAGCAGTACCATAAACATTTATTTGTGGCCATGGGGTAGGCCAGAAGGAAAAAGATCTATATTTAATCTGTCCCAAGACTCCTAGAGCATCTTATTGGCTTCTCAGGTGTGCTTAATCCATTACGTAGTGGAGCAATGATTGAATGCCTAACTGATAGCCATGGCCACAGAGAGGACCATAGCCAGACTTGATCACACTAATAACATATTCTGGTGGTCAAGGCAGAATCAAAAGTAGATATGAGACAGGGATATTGGCTTCAATCCCCCTAAAACAGGTGATTGGTGTTATCGAGTCTGAGGTGCACACAATCAGCTTTGCATGCATCTCTATTGATTAGGGTCTACATATTTTAAAGGTAAACTCTGATTTCTTTAAGTATATTTTAAAATTCTTCCCAAGCGGCAGTCATATTCAATTGGTTCAGGAATAAGATGGATTTCTTGTCATCACATTATGTCCTTGTGACGACAATGCAACAGTGAACCAGAAGTTCATTAGAAATAAATTAATGACTTCTCTGAGCTCACTGAGGGAAAAAAAGGACTGTCATATTTCTAGTATTAATAGATGTGCTGATTGTCACTATCTTGATACCAGCAAAATTGAATCTTGTCCAGTATGAATGGCACAATATGCTTATTGTTATGCATTGGATAAGTTTTTGCAGGAGCAAGAGTACTTAAGGAGTAAGAATAACCTGAGAATTTAAATTGTATGATTATTTTTTTCCACTCAGCTTTTAATAATTGATCTTGTTTAGTGTTTTAATTGTATTCTTTTATTTAATCTCCCCATGAGCCACTTTGAATTCTTTTCTTTATGAGAGAGATGGAATATAGATCCAATAAAATTAAATATTATCAAGCACAATAGCTGGAGTTGACTGAGAAGGAAATGTTTGACTGAGAAAAATAATGAAATATTAAGTGAAAGAAGTAAGCTAAAGGGAATTTAAAAATTGTCCAGGCAGCTAGGACAGACAAAGGGAGAAAATAGGTATGGAGAAAGAATGGCCCATGTCTCAGTAGCAGACCAGTTGTTTTGTCTGTCCAATAACCCATGCTTAATCCCTGTGTTATCAGGCAGGATTACTAAAGGCTATTGTCAAACCACAGGGAGCTACTGCTAGTCAGTATGTAGATTCTATAGTCTACACTATAGATAACATTGAACTAGAGAATGGATGTTAATTCACAAAGGGACCAAGTAGATAAAGGTGGAGGGTCTCACACTCCACAATATTATACCAGCTCATCCCAGATGAATGAACAGAAGCCAGGTCTATTAACAACATCATGTTAATTGCTTCACATGGTTTGCCCAAAACATCAGGCAACAGAAGAATAGCAATATAAAACCAACACTATATATGACAAATTACTAATATGGTAAAAATGCAACAAATTCATTTCACAAACATTACTGATTTTATAACATTTCCAGTTCATTACAAAATAAGGCAATACCAACCACTGAAATTCAATTGTCAATGTTAGTCTTGAATCATTTGACAAAACCTCTGTAAGTAAACATACAAGGCAGATAGTGTGTCTATCTTCACATGAGAAAAACAATAGAAGTGGACTTTGCATGCACTTTAGATGTTCCAGCTACTTTTAGAGGGTCACTGCAGAGATATATCCATCAATGGTAGAAACCAGTTGCTTTCAGTTTCTCAAGGCCAGACCTTATAGCAGATTATCTGTCCCACATCAAGAGGGTTAAGTTCTTACAGGTGAAATGGGAGAGCTGTGAATGTGGCCTATTAAGAATGGAATATAGTAAAGTTTTCAAAAAATCATATGGTTTCTCAACAGTAACACAGTTGTTCAAGAAGAAGCTGAGATACATCCCAGCTCCCAAAAGGCAAATGGCTCAAGTCCATACAAGTCTGATTACACTGACATTGTACAAGAAATTAATGTGCTCTTCCAATCTCTTTATTTTTCTTGGACCCAATATGAAGGTCATTCCAAATTGCTTTTCTGGTCAAAGTGGAAAAGTCAATACATTGGCTAGAATAGGCTGGCAAATATTCCCAGCTGATATCAAAACATACAGGAATGTGAATGCCAGCTTAACAGGCTGTGCTTCAAGGTAGTGACATTCTGCCAGATTCTTCTAATGAAATTGTTTTTGGACACCAAATCAAATAGGCTCAACATCCCTCAGACACCTGCATCAGAGTCTACATTTGGAAGGCTTAGCGTTCTGAAACATTTGGTCAAATGAGATAAGGCTAGGACATATTAGGGAACCAGGCAAGTATATTTAAATGATTTTTAAAGCAATGGTATTACCACCATAGCAGTTTACAAATTATAGAACTAAAGTGCCATGTTGGATGGGAGATTTTTAATATCTGTTTCCTGCTACCACCTGAATTAGAGAGCTAATGATCCATTAAAGGAAAAGAAAAGAAATCCTAATAGATTTGTAACTGGACAAATCCCAGTTTACTAAAAATCTGAGAAGCAATATCCAAAATCACAAGTTGTCCATTGAACATTTGTGTTTACAATTCATATGATGAATATAGCAAAATCTAGCTAGTAAAATGAACACAGATCATACCTGATCTCTCAGGTTTTCTCATACAGAGAAAACCAGAATGATCAGATATGATCTGTGTTCATTTTACTAGCTAGATTTTGGTGTATTCATCATATGAATTGTAAACATAAATGTTCAATTTAGGCTCATTTGACCTCACTTCTTTATCTCTGTTCTGTATATCCTGGATGATCTGTGTGCTGGTTTTCTCTTTTAAATAGGGATTTGGTTCTGAGTAATAGATGCCTGTTCCCCTCTCCTCTCTCCCTGTCCCCCACAATATATACACATCATCTCTCAACTGTTTCAAATTTTCTATCATTACAGACATCCATTTAATCCCATCGTCCTGTTATTATCCTTTCATTACTGCCATATTATGATTATAATTTTCAGCAGTATATTAAACTCTGGTGAAACCCTTTTGTTTCTTCCTGAAGGTGTGAGCTCAGTATTCACAGCTGATCTTGGTGACATTCCTTAGCTATGTATAGATTACTATAAAGTATTTTGCTCTTTAAAATCTTGAAAATCACAAAACTCACAGAATGATTTTAGCTAATTCACTCAACATCAACATATAGTTTGTGCAGTGAAACTGTAAACATATTTCCTTTGAGGTAAGTCCTACCACATACAATGGTTTTAATTCCAGTTAAATGTGCTTAGCATTTGCAACCTTAGTTACAATTCAAGAAAGGCCTGTTTCATGATGCTATTTTTTCAGAATTCAGGTGCATTTTCTTTACCAACAACTTATGTCAGCATCTGATTTAAAACTCCATTTTCAAGATGCAATTAATTTGTATATTAAACTTTAGTGAAATCAAAGTGAAAGACCAGAGATATATTTGACAATAGTCTAACTCAGATATGCTTCTCAGATGTTATTCAGTACACTTTTTTCAGTGTGAGTGAGAGGAAGCCCCCTAGCCCTGCTTTCTACCTCACTGCTTTCTTCACATGGAAAGCAACATGCCTAAAGAGGAAAGATTTCTGTTCTCATAGAAGCTTGATGCAGAATATTTTGAGCCCCAGGTTAAAACATTTCTCTCTCTCAAACAAAATTATCATGTGTTTTAATTTTCCTCAGAACTACCTTGGGACCCAGTTATGGCAGAAAAGTGTGATAGCATTTAGCAATAGCATTTACATTTCTATACTGCTTCATACTAAAATAAGTAGTCTCTAGGTAGTTTGCAACATGTAAGCTAATGCCCCCCCCCCCAACAAGCTGGATACTCATTTTAGCAACCTATGGATGGATGCAAAGCTGAGTCAACCCTGGAACCCTGGGACTGAACTCACAACCTTGTGGCTGCAATTCTGACTGCAGTACTGGCATTTAACCACTGTGCCATCAGGGCTCCTTGATAAAAAAAAAATGATAAATAGGTAAATGGAGCTTTGCTGTTGTTGCCTGCCTTCAAGAAATTTCCAGCCAATGGTGAACCTAAGGCAAGTCTATTGTGGAATTTTCTTGGGAAAATTTGTTCAGAGGAGGTTTGGCATTTCCTTCTCCTGAGACTGAGAGCATGTGGCTTGCCCAACATCACTCAGGAAATGGAAAATCACTTGGGTCTCAGCAAGTAGGGAATCAAAGCCTCCTTTTCAGAGTCACAATCCAACACTCAATCCACTACACCCTGGTGGCACCCATAAATCTGGATAAAAATGCATAAAAATAGGTAGAGATGGGAAGGATTTGATCTTGTTATTAAAATGTGTCACAGGAAAAAAAAATAGAAATGGGATATATATATACCCAAGTCCTTTCCAGGCAAACATTTTCTGAAGATGCCAGCCACAGATGCTGGCGAAACGTCAGGAAGAAACTCTTCTAGAACATGGCTACATAGCCCAAAAAACCCACAAAAACCATGGATTTAAAACTGTTCCAGGCTAAGCTTATAGTGGAAGAGTAATGATTGCTCAGGGATAAAAGATGTTAGTCTGGAAGCATCCTAAGAATACACACACAGTGTATGAGGGATATACTTTCAATATCAACATATACTTCTCAGGGTCAGTTAGTATCCCAAATCCATAGAAATGTTAAAATCATCATTTTGTTTGCTTTAGATACTGCTTAAATACAAGTGACTTTATTCTCGTTTTGCAGGGATATCATTTGCATGAGCAGCATTGCACAAAAAATTAATTTCTACCTGGTAGATAGCTGGATTAGTCTTAGAGGCAATTCAAAAAGTGGAAGTTTACATCTGTAAGGAAATTTTTTTGTGGATGCAATTTTCTTCACATTACTTCTTCCATTTAGTTGCACTTTTTGTCCATCTACACAGTTCTTTTCAAATGTGGATCAATGATATGTGGAGGCAATTTTACAACCTCACTAAAGTGGAACAATTTATATTTTGATTATTTGGCAGTTCTTTTAGTCAGTCTTAAATATTTTGTGTATTTTCATAAACATAGTAAGTATTTTGTTCTATCCTCAATAGTTTCATCTTTTCAGTTTAGCAGGAATCGGAGAACCTGACCATACTATAATCACTGCAAACATCATTATATCATTATATCATTTATTATCTGTGTACAATTATAACCAAGGTGGCTGATGTTCATTTATTACATAAAGTGGTTTACATGAATTAAAACTGAATATTTTAAACAATGAATTAT
>NC_056524.1:227195022-227243513 GCF_019175285.1 Sceloporus undulatus | reverse complement strand
AAATATAGATTGTTTTAATGCAAATGTGTCTTGTTTGTTCTTTATGTATGTTTTAATTGAAGTTGCATTTTAACTGACACATATTTGTTGGTCTGTTGTTCCCCCCCTTTGATCTATGGGAAGAGGATTATTATTATTATTATTATTATTATTATTATTATTATTATTATTATTATTATTATTATTTATCTCTATACCCAACTCCCCTTGGTAATGTTTAATTAATGTTTCCACCCTTACAAATGTAATATTGCCTTTGATGAAGAAGTCTAATTTCTAATTTTTTAATCACAAATTCAACCACATAGAATACTGCAGTTGAACAAATTGAACTTTAAAAAAGAAGCTTTTAACTCAGTGGATAAAATGCAAATTTAAATTGAGCAATTAAATTCTAATTTAGTCAGAAAAAATCAAGTGATGAATCATGACTTGTAACTTAAGGACACTAGACACTCTTAGTTGCACCCCCTGAAATTCCATCTTGCTCCCCATGGGGCATGGACACCCCAGCTTGGGAATCCCGGTGTAAATGAAGGCAAAAGACTACATATTGATAACAATGACAAAACATTCCAAATCTCTGAGTAGTTTCTCCCTGCCCACCAATATAGATTTCTAAAAACATGGGTAAGACAACATAAAGTAAATGTCAAATGAACTGGTGTTCAACATTGTCACTATCTGACAGCTAACCTTAGAAGGACCAGAACCATTGTAAAACAGTACCACCAAGACCCATCACCTCTAGATAGTCCAGAAATAGACATTGGTCAGAAGTACTGATTGTTCTTGAGAGGTCTGGCAGAACTAGTGTTTAAGAATACTTGAGTTTCTCAACTGACAAAAGTGAGTATCTAGGTGACAATATAAGAAAAAGAGACCCATGACTTGTATCTTAACCAAGGGTCTGAGTAACTTTGGGATTCAGTAAATTGAAAGGCATATTTTAAAACTTTAGAGGGATTAAGAGACTCAGAATCAATTCTCATTACCACTGCTGTCTTGGTCGTCATGAAGACTAACTATCAATGGCATGCATATAGCTCCAAGCACATTGACTTTTAAGCATCCAACTTTCACAAAAGATTTTAAGCACTCCCAGCAGTCTGCAAAGAATCAATTTACAGACAGTTCTATACATCCTATCATTCTTTACACATTCCCACTATTGGTAACAAAAAAGTTAGTGCACCCCTCCCTTCCAGAAAAATTGAATTGCAGATGGTCTTGCTAGTTGGATTATGTGTTTGAATGATAATAAGTCTGTAGTGTCATCACATGTCAACTGACTAGGCCTCAGCCCATGCCTTGTGAAATGTAGGCTACCTAGTGCCATGGCAGCTGAGGAAAGAAAGGCTTACCCTCCTAGTCTCCCAGGCTCAGTGAAATAAAGAACAGAGCTCCAGGCTATCTGGGTCAGTAACAGCATCAGCCGACACCAACAATCATTAAGCAAACATTTGAATGTTTGAAATATTCAAATGAGACTGAGTGACTTTTACATCTATAGCTATTATATTAATTAAACAGAGATTCATATTTTTGGAAAAGAACAAAAAAGTGATTGAAGAGGAGGAGACATCTCTATTCTAACTATGCTTCTATTATATCACTTTCAAATATCTGACATATCCATGTTTATTTGTTTTTCACCACATTTAGTATAACAAGGCTTTCATTTTTCTTATTTTTACTAGAACATTTTACACATTCGACAAAACTGAAGATGCTGATTCCCAATCACACTATGCAGTAAAAGAAAAAACTTGTCTCTTGGCACTTTTAGTGCAATCATATTATTTCACTGTCATATTAAGTAACTAATCAATTTAATGAAAATGGAGACAAAGTCTGATGTTACAGTCAGAAAACTGTACAGTATAAGAAATTAAACCAATTTAATCAAAAGCTGTGTAGCTGACCTTGCAGAAGAGGAAATGTCTGTAACTAGAACATCATTAAAATTTATACAGATGGGGAATAAATAATAGTATAGATTTCTTTTGTATTCCAAGGTTTCTGCAGAATTCTAACTGAAAATAAAATATTGGTTGAATATAGGTAGTTTACACTTGAAAATAAAAGCCCTAGCTTTATAAACATTACAAAATAGGTATGCATGTACTGAATTAAGAAAGTCCAACAAAGCTAAAGAACTGAATGTAAGTCCTCTCCATGGAATTACCTTTCCTAAAGCAACAGAGTACCTGTATATTGGCTTGTTCCATTGCTTGGTGTTCTAATTTTATTCTAATGATTGTTGTCTATTTACTGTCTCACTTTGCTGATACATAGATGGTTTTGCTGCCTGAAGTAAAATATCAAATGGCACCTGTCTAGCCACCCTGCCATGATTCAAACCTTAGATGCCACATTTTGACCAGTGGTAACTACTGCATGTATAAGCTGACGTCATATACAGTGGTGTTTTTTTGGTATCCACTAAGGTTTGGTTTCAGGACCCACTCACCCCCGGATAATAAAATCTATGGATGCTCAAGTCCCATTAAATACAATGGTATAGTAAAATTGTGTCCCTAATATAAAGTGGAAAATCAAGGTTTGCTATGTGGCGTTTATACTTTTTAAAAAATCTTTTCAAGCCGTGGATGCTTGAATCTATGGATAAAAAAATCTATGACTGTATACCCTTGACTGTATAAGCTGAGGTAAGGTTTTGTGGATAAAATTATAGATTTTGCTATGACCTGTGAATAAGTCAAGGGTAAAACTTAGAGGCATGTAACAAATCATTTAAAGTATGAAACAAAGGAAAATTATGTCAAAGAACTTACAAAATCCCAACAGACATAAATGTTTCTGTTTACCCTAAAGGTTTGATGAATGAGAAGGGAACTACTGTAAATGGTGGTTGTTAATGTGCTGGGGAGGTGACCAGGTGAAGCTAGGGCTAAGAAAATGTGCATATATCAAAAAGGATGTAATGACAAGAGTTCAAGTACAATATTAATTCTTATCAAAAGAGGAACCATTCCCTTCTCTGACTAGAATGGTGACAGGGAAAAGCTTAGTCCATCCTGGGAGAACCTAAAACTAGCACCATCCTTCTCTACCCTTTGGTGCTCCTTTGAGGGGTAGTGCCAAAAAGCTACAACTACCACTATTCTCCACTCAGGTATTCAAAAAGGCCATGGCAGAGAGAGCAGAGAGGATTGGTGCTTCTTTTGGCTTCACCCAGAACAGACTAAGCTTTTGCCTTTCACTACTCTACTCAGATAAGGAAAAAAAGTTAAGGTACAGTACTTGCATAGACCCATGCATAATTCATACCAGTTTTATGGGATTAGAATAATAGAATTATACAGTTGGAAGAGACCACAAGGGCCATCCAGTCCAAACCCATTCTGCCATGCAGGTACTCACAATCAAAGTACCCTGACAGGTGGCCATTCAGCCTCTGTTTAAAGACCTCCAAAGAAGGAGACTCCACCATCCTCCAAGGGAGTGTGTTCCACTAAACACTGTCAGGAAGATCTTCCTAATGTTGAAGTAAAATCTCTTTTCTTTGCTTTTCTTGACTTCTTTTCCTGACTTTTTTAAACTAAAATTTCTAGACTTATATACGAGTGTATTTGGGATTCCTAGGCTCCATTCTCCCAGATCTGCATTTTGTATATGCACCAAAGCAAAAGCTACCTTGTTTTTCTAGCTTCATATCTTGTCTTCAAAAACAGACTAAGAGGTACAAAGGAATAGTTATCTTAAAAGACCAGAAAAATTCTCTATTGGTCATTAAAAGGTCAATTTATTTCACCAGTTTCCTGCTTCCCACTTTAGAAAATTACTTAATAACAATTTCTCATTATGAAAAATCTTGGTATTTTGTATTGAGATATACAGCTTGGAATGATGATGTTTCTAGTTATTTATTTAGGCTCATATCGACTACACTTCCCTGTCTCTCACACCCTTCCATGGGTTACAATCTGATGCACACCCATGTGCAAATAAGATCCACTGGATTGGGCTCATGTCTGAGCAAATATACATAGAATTGCAGTACAAATCACTCCTCCTTACACACACACTCCCTAAAACCCATGACAATATACACCATGACAGATTAATCAAATTTTAAATAAGTAAAGAAGATTGTATTGAAATGTATATGAAATAATATATCATTAAGAAAAGATATTTATTTCAAGGTAAAGCTGAACAAGACAGAAAGTGCCCAAAGGAGTTATCTTCCATGCATCCTCCTTGATGAACAGCAGTGCTAACTGAGAGTTGCAGCTGATTTAGTTGAAGTTCTTTCATTATTCTTTTATTATCCACTATCCTTTAAAATACTGAGAAACTAGTATTTAGAGGAACAAATTAAATAGATAAATATAATTTTGTTTTAATGGATAAAGTGATGGCATTTCAGATGGAAAATGCACGACAAGCTTGCCTTTGGCATATTTAATGTTTTGAAATAGTAATACCAAACATCAGCTCTGCTGATTAACTCGGATTTTTTTTTAAACAGCAACATACAGATCTGGAAAATCTTTAAGGTTATAATTTATTTTATTTTGTAAAACAAACAAACAAACAAACCCATACCAGTGGTTTTAGAAGATTCCATAGATCTAATTACTGAACTGTTTCATAATGAACAATCCAGTATTGTGGATCTCAGCTATTTAGTGAAGAATTTTTATCACAATTCCTCTGTTGATATTTAATAAACTGGCTGCTACAGATTTCCTTTTCCTCCATGTACACCTGACAATATAAATCAGTTTCCTTAAATTAAACTGAAGGTGTGTTACTCTGAGCCAGCATATTTGAAATTTCTATGTATTCTGAGAAAGAGGCCACTATCAAGACAGAATGTAGAGAAACAAAGTGGTTTACAATTGGAAAGGAAGTCAGATAATGATGTATTTTATCACCCTATCTGATTAATTCATATGCAGAACATATCCTATGGAAAGCAGGATTGGATTCAGCAAAAGAAGGCATGAAAATAGGGGAAGGAACATCAACAATTTAGGATATTCAGATGACATCATATTACTTGCAGAAAACAATAAAGACATGGCATGACTATTGAGGGAAATCTAGTTAGAAATTCCAAATGCAGGGTTACAGTTGAATATTAAGAAACAAAAATAATGGGATTTCAAAAATAGATTATCATGATCAGCAGTTACTGCAACATTTCACCCTCACTCAATACAACAGGGAAAAGTGCTCCAGAAATCCTCTTTCACTTTCTTCACAGCCATTGTTCATGCTTCAGTTATGTTAAGAGTCAGGAGCAGCCAAAGGAGCAGCAGTAAACATCTTACACATCCCTAGTTACATCACCCATCTTCCTTAGCAGGCATGGTGACAGTTGAAATAAAAACACATAGTGTATAGGGACAGATGGGTAGATCTAGCAACTTTACAAGCAAGACAGCAGAGATGAAAAGGCAAGTATGAATTTAAATGAAGAATTACACAAGCAGTCAAGTGGAGAAAAACCAGCTGTTTATCAGAAACCTAGTAATGATCTGATATAGGCTGGCCTGACTGGCACTTCGACTTCTCAGCACTTGGGACCCCAGGATGTATTCCATACAACCAAAATTAAACAGTCTTTATTTTGTCTTTTTCTCATTTGATATTACTGGCAAAGAAATCTCAGTTTCTATTACAATGGAGTGTATAAACAGAACATTTGCTAAGTTTATATTTTCTGTATTCCTCTAGCCTGCATTAGTAGGCTGAACATTAGACAGAACACAACCCAACACATATAGTAGCCAAAATTACCTTGTTGTTTCTTGTTGTATGCCTTCAAACTATTTTCGACTTAAGACACCCTAAAGTGATTCTATTATGGGGTTTTCTTGGCATGAGTTGTTCAGAGGACGTTTGCCATTACCATCTCCTGAGGCTGAGAGCACGGGACTTGCCCAGAGTCACTCAGTGTGTTTCATGGCCAAATGGGGAATCAAACCCTGGTATCCAGAGTTTAGTCCAGTGCTCAAACCACTATGATTACTTTGGCTGAAATACTGTATTTTAGCCAACTCCCACAATTCCTAGCCATTATCCAAGCTGAGAACAAAAATCTAAAATATCTGAATGGACTTTGGAAAGGTTTTGTTATGATCCCTTTGTTCAAGTGGTCTTGTTTAAATATGTCCAGGGTTTCTACTCCTGTGAAGTTGATCATACCTATAATCATCCCTGTATTAATATACTAGTAAACATTCTGTTCCTCAAAACTCTGTTAGAGGAGCAGAAGCTTTTCTGGGATATACTTATTGTATTCAACACTCCTTTATGTCAGCCACCTATGATTTAAGTGGGGGGTGTTGCTTTGTTCCTAGAAAAGTGGGGGGAAATGAAAGTGCATGCTTGAGAGACAGAAGAATAGCAGCAGGGGTAAGAGTGGCCCCAGTCTATGTACATCTATAAAAGGAATGCATCTGAGTTTTGTCAGAAAGGCAGCATTCCCAGTTCCACTGGGAGCAAGTGCTTTGCACTTCTGCTAGAGTGAACCCCATCTGAGCTTAGAAAATGATCAGCACTGACAAGCATCTGGGAAAAGCCTTGTCATGTTCCCCCAGTTGCAGGAGGAAATTATGAGCTGGGGCTGCTTAAGGGAAAATATGTGCAAAATGACTTCTAAAAATCTAGTGCATTTTGCTCCCCGAGGAAATAAATGTTGCTCAAGTAATCAAAGTGGGTGGGAAATAGAAAGATGCAGGATCCCTTTACTTAATGAACACCAAATGGCTCATGTTCTGAATTTTATTTCTTTTTATTTGAAAGGGGAATGAGACTGCTTGCACTTGGCAATGGACACAGCTGGGGAAGGCTAACATATCCAGCAAAGCATATATTTAGGAGGTAAAAATGCAAGCTGAAGAAGGGTGAATTTACTGAGCAGAAGTCCTATGATGGAAAAGGGACAACGTAGAAAGGGCAGATGAAAGCATCACCTTCTTCCCTTATTTCTCAAGCAATGGGTGATTGTTTCTCAGAGGTATATTCAAGTTTGGTTATTATGCAAAATGAGATGTTGTTAAAACACAATGCTGCTTTACAATGGAACCTTGGTTATCTTGCAGAGGACTTTGATATAAATCAAGAGTCCTCTACTGAACTCTCTATACTCCCCACCACCCAAGTGTTGTCCTAGCATGGCTTTGTTTCACCTCATATGTATTCTGTAGATGTGGGTTACTGAATTGTACTGTGCTAAATTTGTGAAACTCATACAATGTATAATATTTTTGATGTGAGAGATTTTGGTTGATTTTTGTTTTAAATCATATTTTAAATCATGGTGGATTTTTGTTTTAAGTAATCCCAGTGGTCCTCTGAATCACAACACCTTCCAATATTTCACAGATGAAAACCAGGAAACAAGTGGCCAAGCAATGCTAGAGTGTGGTCAAGGCAGCAAAGTTATTACTGAGTAAGAACAGACAATTCAGGAGTGGACTCTGCAGTTTGCTTTTGCTTGAAGCTACTGGAAAAAGCAAGATTCTTCCTTCTGCATGTGTTGTGTTAATGGAGTACAAACTGCTTTTACAATATGCAAAGGGATCTTGAAGCAGCTTTGAGACTAATTATATGAAAGAAGTTGTAGCATAGGTTTTGTAGACTTTGACTATTTCCTCATCTGCCTCTGAGGAAGTAGATCAAGTCTACAAAAGCTTATGCTACAACTTCTTTTACATAGTTAGTCTCAAAGGTGCTACAGCTCTCTTTCATACTGTTATTCTAGGCTAGCACGGCTATCCTGTGTGATAATCCCATGTACAGCAATTATCTCATAGGATAATGTCTCTGATAACTAGTTTTACATTTTAACTCAGTTTTTAGCAACTGAAGTATGTAAAGAGAGAAAGTGGAAGGAGTGGAGTGACATTGATACCTTCTAAATGTAGCTGAAACAGTGGGATGACAGAGGATTTAATTGAGAATGTCCCGGTCAAACTGAGACAGTCAGGATAGAGTGGGGTTGGGGGGTATGGACTATCATTACCCTGCAAGCAACAATGATAATCCAGGCTACCTGCTATGTTAGTTGCCCATATTCAAGGTATCTAAATGTCATAACTGCAAAGGAGGACAAGGCACCACAAAATGTAGGCTATTTTCGGGTGGTCTGTCCCAGGCCATAAGAACTATATGTGTCCATCTTCTAGAAGAGTTTATTCCTGATGTTTCACCAGCATCTGTGGCTGGCATCTTCAGAGAAATTTCTCTGAAGATGCCAGCCATAGATGCTGGCGAAACGTCAGGAATAAACTCTTCTAGAACATGGACACATAGCCCCAAAAAATGAGAAGAAACTATGGATGCCAGCCATAAAAGCCTTCGACTTCACAAACTGTGTGTGTGTTTAAATGACAAGCTTTGGACAACTCTGGTTCGTACTGAATGACATCACCAGGGACCATCCCTAGATGTCAGATTTTAACTTGGAAACTTCAGGACTTGGGACTACGAACCCTACTCACAGAAGCCACAATCTTATTATTACTCCAAACCAGAAGAGACTTGGTGAGTTGATGAAATTTACCTATACGTTGACACATTGTTAAACAATTGATCCAATGGGATTACATTGGGTCCTTGTTATCCACTGGGGTTTGATTCCAGGACCTCTCCCCCCCCCCTCTCCCGTGGATAACAAAATTCGTGGATACTCAAGTCCCATTAAATATAATGGCACAGTAAAATGGTGTCCCTTATATAAAATGGGGGAAAAATCAAGGCTTGCTATTTGGAATTTATGCTTTTTTAAAATATATATATATTCAAGCTGTGGATGCTTGAATGCATGGATAAAAAAATCCATGGATACGGAAGGCCAACTGTACTCTAAATTGGGAATAACATGCAAGATTCTTGCCAGTATATGTTAACTCAAAATATCCAGATGAGGGGGGGAGGAAATATCCCTGCTGACCTGAAGAAAATAGTACAATGTCTTAGCAGACAGTGTATAATATTTACTTAATCTAGTGTAATGCTTATGGTTCTCATCTATGAGCAGATGACACAGCTAAGCACTTTTGTTATCAACAAAGCAAATGTATAATTAGTAATTTGGACTGTTGAGCACTGACATACTTAAGATACTGCCACCTCCTAAGTGACATCACCACCTGTTTGCTTATAATAGTATCATCCCCCAGCTTTCCTATGAATGAATTAGGGCAAGGAAGAGTATACTTAGTCTAGCCTATTTAGAAAGGCCTTGCTTCTCTGAGTTAGCCTTGTCAAATTTGATTCCAATGAAATGCTTTCGCAAATATCCAGCATGCCACAGTCTCAATATAGACTGGGAGATACTTAATATCTGAAGTATTGCAGCAATTCAGCTTCTTCTAGCTATTTAAATAAAAATAGAGAAAATATTCTCTGAAAAGTCACCAAAGGGATATTCATATGTGAGAGCTGGCAAAGCACATGTTAGAGGCAGCAACCTTAATATGCCTCAGTAAGAGTTTAGGCAGATCATGTATTCATGTAATTTCCTGTTTGGCGGTATCAGCCACAATCTCCCTATTACAGTTAGTCTGTAGTTAATATTAAGAGCTATAGCCATGGTAGTCTGTAGAATCAGTACATAGAGAGATCTTGCAGCACCTTTGAGACTAACGGAAAGAAAGAAATTGGCAGCATAAGCTTTCGTAGACTTCAGTCTACCTCCTCAGATGCATTTGGTGGAGACTATTGGTGTAGTTAATATTAGTTTATTTGTCCTCCTTTTTGTAATCTGAAGTTCTCATTTTCTTCTCCTTGTTTGAAGAGCACATGTAACACAGCCTTTCACCATGGGATGAAACTTTCTTTTGGCTGAAACTTTCTCATTACATAAGAATTTGATATTCTTCTCTCCATGTAAAATAAACTATGGAAGTGATTTGTTAATGTTGCCTACATTTTATTTGCTCTACCACAGCTTTATGTTCACAAATATGGATCTTCAATTTCCTAGTTGTTACGCCAATATATAATAGGTAACGGGGAAAGGTATTTCATATATAATATCCATAGTGTTACAGGTAAACAAGTTCACAATGTGATACTTTAATTCTAAAGTAGTGGAACACACATTATATTTGCCATGTATAAATTGATCTGCAGACTTTTCTCATCAATAATGTCACCTGGTGGTTCTAAAAGATGCTTCTTTTTACTCTTTAGAAATATATTCTCAAATTATGTTCATATTTAAAAGTTAGCATTAGGGCATTTTTACATCTTGATATATTTTCAAATATGAACTGACACTTATCTGTAATGTGAGTTGTATGAATGTTAATAATATAGCAATCTTATGCAGTTTTCTATCCTCATCCTTATTTTTCAAGCGTTCAGTTTTATCCATACTTGCGACTTCCCAACTGTCCTGCTTCAATGTTATGTGGAAGTAAACTGTGTTTTCTAAATTCCTGCTTAAAAGCACCCTGTTGATTATAAAATATAAGATGGTATATTTGTTAAAAAAAACTTGCAACACATCTTAAGTTTTCAGATTCTGTAGCAAACATGAACTTTGCATTAATCAATGATATAGTCCATGAAAAAGTGTAAGTGTGTGTGTGTGTGTGTGTGTGTGTGTGTGTGTGTTTATTGCCTTCAGGTCAACCCCAACCTATGGTGACCCTATGAATGAGACATTTCCAAGGCTGTGTCCATACCGCAGAAATAATCTAGATTGACAGCATTTAAATTGCCATGGCTCAATGCTATGGAATTTTAGGAACTGTAGTTTGTTGTGGCACCAGAGCTCTCTGAAAGAGAAGGCTAATTTTTTCACAAAACTACAGTTCCCAGAATTCTACAGCATTGAACTTTGGTAGTTAAAGTAGTTGCAACACAGATGATTTCTTCAGTATGGATGCAGCCCAAGTTGCCCTATATTCAACAGTACTGTTTAGGTCTTGCAGGCACAGTGCCATCCACTTTTCCTGCTTGCTTCTACTGTACCAAGCATAATTATCTTTTCACGAGCCATGCTTTCTCATGATATGTCCAAAATACAGCAGCCTCAAAGTAATCCTGGCCTCCAGAGGAAGTTCAGGCTTGATTTGTTCTAGCACATAATTATTTGTCCACAGCATCAGCAAAACTCTTCTCCAACACCACAAATCAAATGCATTTATTTTCTTCTTATGAGGTTTCTTTACTGTCCAGCTCTCACATCCATATATTGGGTTGGGAATTACAATGGCACCGGCTGTCCTACTGTTCAGTGAGATGTCTTTGCACTTGAAGATCTTATCTAGTTCTCTCATATCTGCCCTTCCAAGACTCAGTGTGCAACTACACTGTAGTAATAATGCAGTTTGACATCATTTTAACTGTAATGGGTCCATCTTACACAACTTTGGGGTTTGTGGTTTTGTAAGGCACCAATGCTGTTTGGCAGAGAAGGCTAAAGACCCTTTAAAACTACAAATCCAGGGTTTCAATAGAATGGATCTGCAACACCTAAAGTGGTGTCAAACTACATTATTTCTACAGTGTAGATGGACCCCCTAGTCTTCTGATTTCCTGACTGCAGTCTCCATTCTGATTCATGATTGATCCAAACTGTGGAAAATCTTTAACAATTTCAATTAGTCATTGACACTGAAGTTGTATAAATCTCCCATGGTCATCGTTTTTGTTTTCTTAATGTTTACTATTAAGTCTGTCTTAGCATTTTCTTCCTTGACTTTCTTCAGCAATTCAGGAATGTAGGTAGGTAGGGAGATACTATTTTATTATTGTCACCATGTGTTGTTTTATAAATAACACTGGAGCATGGTACTTATGTGTCCTATGGTAGATATGGAGTGCACTACAATAATCCCTCATTCTCTTTCCCCATAGGCTACTCTAATGCTTTTAGTGGCCCTCCAGTGTAGAGAGATTCTGTAGTGAGGTGCCCTTAAAGCTGCAATTTGTATTATTTCATCTTTGTTAAATCCTCATCTCCAGTTCTCAAGTTCAACCCTGTACTTGGTAAACCCATGCACAAACTGCCAAAGGCACTTTGAGTGCACAATTAGTGATCAGATGTGAAACATTTAGGATGGCTGCAGGTAAGATAAATATGCCAGCTGAAGAATAACTCAACAGACTGCCAAAATGTAAGAATAACCTTTTGGCAGAAAAGAGAGAAAATCAGTGAAGCTGCTAAGAATATTGTGTTTCTGTACTCAAGAAAGCTGAATATAGAGAAGTCCATAACAATGATACACAGATCAACTGCATCTTCCATCAAAAAGAATCTTTGCTTCACTATCAGTGGAGAAAGGTGAGAAAAAGTCTATGTCTCCAAGAGAACAAACTTTTCTAAAAGCACTTTTTAAATATATTACTGTGTTAGTCTTAAGTATATAAGGGAAAGGGAGCAGGAAGGAATCTAGTTGCATATTGAAAAGTAACTAAGGGCCCTTACAGAGAGTCCAACATAAAGCTGCTTCAGGTCACTTTGGAGGTATACTGTTTAAATGATGCATGCATCATTTAAAAAGCATACCTTCAAAGTGACCCGAAGCAGCTTTATGTTGGCCTGTCTGTATGGGTCCTGATTGACTTTAGCATGAGTCTTTGTGAATTTCTTCAGATGCAATGCATCTGAAGAAGTGGGTTGAAATCCATGAGGGCTCATGCTAAAATAAGCCAGTTACTCTAAAAGGTGCCACTAATTAATCTTCCCCCCTTGTTCCTAAAAGAAGAATGAAAGGAACTCCATAACTGTTTTTAACAAGGAGGGCTGAGTTTTTAAATTATTTTTGCCTACTTGAATGTACTTGTGGGGCAGAGGCACATTATTTTCCCCATCCATTATCATTCAAGCAACCTTAAATATGAAGACTTTTATAAACACAAGGTGTGCTTAGAATTACCCTCTGTGCATCAGTGTAGCTTACTCCCAAGTAAATGTGCATAGGATAGACTGCAAACACCCGTTATTATTTCTGTGAGGGCTCAACAGCAATGCCACAGAAGTCTTGGTGATCCAGTTTTGCCAGTGTACTTCTGATCAATGATGCTTGAGGAGAGATCAATTGTGCAGAAGTCCTGATGGTCCAGTTTTTCCAGATCATTTCAGGGGCAAGGCTAAGCTCTCTCCACCCCAGACAAGTCTTGGAGTGGAGGGCCTTGAGGCCTCTCTGCCAATCCCTTCTTGGATCCATGGAATGATTTATATTGCTTTCACACTTTGGAGATAATTATCAGCACAGAAACCTAGGATAGCTCTGCATTAGCTTTCAGATGCTAGAATAACAATTCTTTGATTAGAAAATTGATCTTTTTCTGTACTGCATTCCAACCACCAAGATTCCATCTCCCCTTATTTTTAAGTCAGTCTCACAGGGCTTTCTCTCTTTCTGTATTTATGTTGTTCATAAACTATACTTAAGAGTGTTCTAGAAAATACATGGAAATAGCACATGAAAGTGCTGTTACGCTTGCTGAAATATATGCATCCTTTTAGATTTTCTATGTATTATTTTTTTTCCCTGCTCTCTCCTGAATGTCATTTCTCACCTTCTTTTCCTTGAAGGTTCATAAGATTGTAAAGCAATAAAGAGGCTCCAGTTTGTCTTTTTGCAGTTGGAGAAACCCAAGAGAGTCCCATGACATTATAAAGAACTGTTTTTCAGCACACCAAATCAACTCTTGAAATGTGTCTGGCCCTTCACAAGAGAAAAGTGGGTAAGAGTGTGTCCTGGGAGACTGAAGTGTTCTGTCAGTGCCATATATGCACCCAAACTGCTGTATTTCTATTGGGAAATATGAGATATGGTAGGAAATGTCTCAACCAGAGTAACTAAAACACTCACTAGGCAGACGTTGAACAGATCACCAGCCCACTCCACTCCACACACAAGATATAAGTAAGAAAAAAAAATCAAACTTACTCTTTTTAAAAGGTATATAAAAGTTTTACTCATGAATACATGTGTATAATCAGCACAGGTTCATCTTCTTGAAGAAAGGTAATAAAAGAAAAAAATACTACATGGCATCAGACGAATCACAGAATCATAGAATCATAGAGTTGGAAGAGACCACAAGGGCCATCCAGTCCAACCCCTTCCATGCAGGAACTCACAATCAAAGCATTCCCGACAGATGGTCATCAAGCCTCTATCCAAAAATCACCGAATAAGGAGACTCCACCACACTCTGAGAGAGTGTATTCCATGTCGAACAGCTTTCACTGTCAGGAAGTTGCTCCCAGTGTTTAGGTGGAATCTCCTCTCCTGTAGCTTTCATCCATTGCTCCAGGTCTTAATTCTCTGGAGCAGCAGAAAAGAAGCCCACCCCATCTTCAATACCACACCCCCTCAAATACTCAAACAGAGCCATCATATCACCTCCTAACCATCTCTTCTCCAGGCTAAATACACCCAGCTCCCAAAGTCCCCCCATGGAGGGCATAGCTTTCAAACCCTTCACCATCTTGGACCCCCTCCTCTGGTCACATTCCAGCTTGTCAACATCCCCTTTGAACTGTGGTGGCCAGAACTGGACACAGCACTCTAGGTTTGAACATGTCACTTAGAGAAGCTCTTATCATATATGCTTTATGGAAGACAGGCAGGGATAGAGTGAGAGGTGTGGGTTGATGAGACCCCAGAGAACAACGGAAGGCTATGTGATGCAGGAAGAGAGGGGCGTGAACAAACACGTAGGAAGTTGTCATAAACTTGTTGTACCTAAACTCCTAGAGAGCAATGCTCAGCAAGTACAGGCATGCAAAGGTTGCTAAATCCAACAATTTCTTTGCTTTTGCAATGACGGGAATTTGGGGGGAAATATCTCTCCATGCTGTTTACCAACATCATGTCCTTTCTGTCCTCCCCCTCTCATTTTGTTTTACACATATGATTCTGATGGCTTCAAATGAACCCTCTGTTTATATTTTGGTCCCAGCATGTGGGAGTGGGCTTGTCTCAGCCTGGAAAGCTCCCAAAGGCAAGAGAGGAAAGGTTGAGGAATTCAGTCCCAATGATGACTGATAATCCCCTTCCTCTGCACATCAATATGCAACATTTTTTTTGGGGGGGGAGGTACGCAAGAGACAATTTTCTAAGCTTCAGAAATGTTTCTAAGTAATATGAAGGATGAAATTTATTTGTGTGATCCCAATTGATGATACCATGCATAACTCTCCATCCTCCTCAGTGTATGGACTACAAGTTCAGAACTAGGCAGGGCTGAAAAATACAACTGTGTGAAACTCTGGACCATAACTCCCAGCCAGCAGAGGAAATATTGAGGCCAAATATGAAAAAAAAACACATTTGCATAACCGTGGCTGACCCTTACACATTTATATTGGGTATAAATGTTTGAAATAGTATTTCATCAAACATGATACTAATCTAGATGAGCCAGTACTCTGCAGCTTCTTATGTTCCTATGCACTCCTGATGTTTAAAGAAGAAAAGGTGAATTTGTTTAGCACTTTTATTCTAGTCAGCATTGCTTCTCAATCTTACAGAAAGCTGTTGTTTTCTTTTTTTTGCCATAAAGTCAGTACCCTTTAAACAACCAGATTAATTTTCTTACTGTGAACATGTTCTGAAGTTAAGTCCAGTGTGTTTCTGTTGGGCATAAACAGATAATTAGGATCCCTTTTTGTCTTTCAGATTCCTCTGTTTGGCATCATAATTATACAAAAACAACTACAACCCAATAATCCACAATTTAAACCTCATGCCACAAAACTTGAGAAAAGTGTATACTTTATTCTTTAATTAAAGAGCACAGATAACTGTAATGCCACATTATTGTTGGTAATTAATGTATTAATTATCTTTAGCCTTTGGGTAGTTCATTCCAGGCATTTTATTTGAACATAATTCTTGTTAATGGGATTTACATCCAAATGAATTTGTTGACAATTGGAGTACAGGACAGACACTTAGTTAATCAAGCTTAAAAATAAAGTATAAAATAGAAGTTATTCACGAAGTACAACAAAGCATTTTGAGGTCTGCAGTATATAGCAACCATTAAGCAACATAATTTAGAAGCATATCCAGCATATACCAAAGCATATCCTGCCTATTAATCAAATAGCTTCTTAGTTAAATACTGTACTGCTGTTGATGGGGACAGTAGGAGGGCCATCAATTGTTTTACCAGGACTCCAGTATGATTAAAAATAGTTAGAAGAAAATAAGATACCTGACATCATGGTGCATCTGGGAAAAGGTTTATTTCTCTTTCACAAGCAGGTGTTAAGGGTGTGTTTGTAGGCAGTTCCTGAAGTTAGAGAGCAATGAAAGGAAAGAAACTGCTGGATGTGGGCATCCAATGCTGTCTTCAGACATTTTTTTTTTGCTTGAGGCAAAGGACAAGCTGGAACCCATCCCCACCCTATTCCATACATAGAATCCTATCAACTTGACTTCTGCACTGGCATAAGGATGGCATCTTCTCCCAGTGTGAAAGCAATGAACAGTTTAGGGGTTAAGGAGGCTTTAATTACTGGTCTGTTCCTCAACATATATTGTTGAATCACTAGGAGCTCGTGACTCCCATTTTTCAGGTATATGGAATCTGCTTTGGGGCTTAGTCTAAGATTTAAAGGAACTGTCTAACATGCTGAACCCTGACTTCTAAAACTGTTTCAGCACCTTCAATAGCTCCTTGAAAGTCAAAATTAAATTCTGAATGGATTCATCACTCCACTGACATGGTAGCCACCAGCTGCCACAGTAGCTACGTCACTGCCTGATATAGGACTGGTCCAGGCTACTGGAATCCAGCCTAATATGCATAGACATAGAAGTGGTGTTTCCCTCACTATCTGCTACCATTTTGACTGCAGAAGTCAAGGCTTGGGTCCCATCCCAAAAGAAAGATAGAGTATAAATTCAAGAAAGAAAGAAAGAAAGAAAGAAAGAAAGAAAGAAAGACAAAGTTATTGAACCCCAGACCTTGCAAATGCAGAGTTTATACTCTGCCTCTAGACTAGATATCTACTCAGATGTTTGACATCAGCGCAGGAAGTAGTGTTCTGCTTGCCTCTGCTGATCTGGGACTTATGCTGCCTGAGGAAACACTGTACTCTGGCACAGAGCACCATAATGTGGGTAACTCATGGGTTTTTATTTTTGGTACATTCCTGACTGAAAATGGCTTGAGGCAGAAAATATAAAAACTACCTCTATGGCAGTAAAAACAGAAACACAGCTTTAATAGTACCTTTACATTTATGAAAGGCTACCCATCTTGATTACCCTATGGCTTTAGCCAAGAGACACATATAGCTTGAAAGTGGATGTAACATATTGGAGCCATATGGTAAACACTCCCTGTAATTCTTCTGTTACACATGAGTATGCCTCACTTTTCTTTTATCAATAATAGGAAGAAAGAATTCATATACCTGCAGCATTGTATTTACTTGATAATTAGCTACACCTGTCAACTTACATGTTTGAATGGAACGCAGTGTGGATGTGATTTATGATTGTAAGCTGCTCCTGTAAAAATAAATAATAACCACTACAAATTTACAGTTGAGTGTCTATTGATTTATATAATTGGTGGTATACTTCATTGTGACAAATTTGGATCCTTTTAGCTGCTTTATCCACAACAATAACATCACAGTGTGGCATTTTCTAATCATTCTGGTGGCTGTGGATTCATAATTGGCTTAAACTGGAACCACAACTATTTTAATCATACCAGACATTAATTGGGAAATGTGCCCAAAATGTGCTGGTTTGGCTATGTGACTAAATGCAATAGAATGATGAAGAAAGACTATATTGGCTGGAAATTCTTGCTCAATAATTATATCTATTCCTGTAATTTCATTTATTTTCCAGCCCCTACCAAACTCATGGTATTGACTATTCTTTCTGTGAATAACTAGCAACTATCTGTGGGATGTTTCAAAGGGAAAAAATGTAGTACTTGTTTTGCATACATAAGACTCCAAAAATATTGCTGGGCACCTTCAATTAAAGCAAGTTGTGAGAAACATTTCTACCTTCAAAGGCTGTTGGATTTCAGTTTCCATCAGTTACAGACAGCATAGACAATGGCAAGGGATCCAGAGAGCTGCACACCATAAACATGTATGGGCCACACAAACCTGAGATAAAGTGTTTCAGATAGCAAAAATGGAAATGGCTATTGTCT
This sequence comes from Sceloporus undulatus, assembly GCF_019175285.1. NCBI lineage: Eukaryota > Metazoa > Chordata > Lepidosauria > Squamata > Phrynosomatidae > Sceloporus > Sceloporus undulatus. Next base: position 227,225,369 of record NC_056524.1, on the reverse strand, counting down.
CAATAGCTACAAACAGCCACAGTAGATTTCTAAACTGGGTTTGACCCCCTTAGGATGACCATATTCCTTCCTTTAGTGAAAACAGTCCTGTCTTTAAAGGGACCTTCTTATAAGCCTGATTTAAAAAATAAGAAAGGATAGCAGAAGCCCTTCTCTGCTGAAGTCTGGTCTTGAGCAATTCCTACCATATTTCTATTAAATATGGTCTAACAGGATAAGGTCACCTTAGTATTGTCATATCGGAAATGACTTGAAGGCACACAACAACAAATATGTTTCTGTTCAATTCAAAATGTATATCTATACATTAATAATTAGCATGTTTTTATTTTATGGGGATTCAAAATTAAGAGAAATTCCTCCCGTGTGATAAACTCCTTCCTTATTTCCCTGCTGAAACAAACTTGGGACAGAAACAAGGTATGCAAAGACATCTTTTCCACTGAGGTGATCAGTTCTTAAAATCAAGGTTTTAGACTCTTAATGGATAATCCTGTTTTCACTTTCTTTCCTGACTTTGTCTTAGAGTAGAACAGGAAGAAAATACAAAGTCTTTCTTTCTGTTCAACGCTATTTTATTTTAAATCTATTTCATTCAAATTCAGAATAGGCTGTGGAAAAGAAGAACAGGTTTTTTTCCTTACAGTGATGGCAGGATTTAATGTGACAATGAAGGCTTTTGGTTTGTGATCTCATAAAAAGTATGTGACTTTGGTGGTGGTTGTTTATTTCTTTAAAAGCATACAGCAAATTCATTATTTTATAAAATGCTAATTCCATCAGAGCTAAATAAAGCTTATAAACTGAAAGACAGCATATACAATGTGCTGGTGCATTCCACACAATCTAAGTCCGTTGATTCATCCAGAACTTGGGAAGGCATTGATGCTCTTTTTTTCACTGTCTAGGTTTCATGTACAGCAGCACAAGTACAAACTCCTGAAAAACACTGTAACAGCATATATATATATTTTAAAAAAAATGCTCTGGTGGATTTGCTTCTTCTGTTTCCAGCCTTCTTTCTTACTTTCCTCCTTTTCCAGGTTTCCTCATCAGTTTTTAGTATAATCCTGAGCAAAGAGGAAAATACAGTCTAAGGAAGATGCAAAGGGATTATGGAGCACCTTCAAAACTAACTGTGTGAAAAAAGTTGTGGCATAAAAATTCATAGACTTAGGTCTGCTTCTTCAGATGCAACCAATTATTTGTAATTAATCAATCAGCTACGCAGGCATTTCCAGATCTGGATTCAGATACTGAACTTTGATAGCATAGATTTGTAAACAGCACAATGTGCATGGGAATTATCTCAATTTATATAAAAAACAATAACATAGTTTGAGTTATAAGACAGTAACTTGCCTGAAGGCATCCAGTAAACTTTATGGTAGATTATGTATTTTTAAACTTAGATTTTCTCTATCTTCAGTCCAAAATTCTGTTCCCTACACCATGTTGTCAGCCTCGGAGCAAACCTGTTTTATATAACTACTTTCTGTTCGTATATTTTGTTTCACTAACACTATTTTATTTTATTTTTATCCCCCTTTTCTCCCAATACAGGATCCATGATCGCTCACGTTTGCATTTAAAATACCACAAATGTTACTCTTTACTAGCAAGAATAAAGCCCACAAAGAAATCAACAGAAAATGTAAAGAAAATGAAGATTCAGTTAAAAGTATATAAAAACAGTGTCTAATAGATATTAAATTAAAATGCATTAGAAAACAATAACAGAAAAAACAAATCAATTCCTTAACCTTATAAAATGTTTAAAATATGAACGTACATGAACGTGTTAATGAAAATATGCACATTAAACAAGCAAAACATTTTTATTCATATGCTATGTCAAGTGGAGGAAGTGACGTCCACATGCAGATATAAAGGGCATCTCAAGGGTAAAAAGTTTGAGAACCACTGGTCTAGAAGATCAAGCCAGCAACATTTATCTCACAAGCTGATATCCAAGGTTCCAAGATGGTGTCTGTACATCAGTGTTCCTCAGACTTGTATGATGTTACATGTTGTTTATATCAAGAATAGGAAATCTTATGTTAGAGTCCAGGCCTCGGAGGTTGAGAGGAACTGCTGGACCTCTTACCCTTTCCCTCCACCACTCCCTTCTCCTTCTGTGTCATGTCTTTTTAGATTGTAAGCCTGAGGGCAGGGAACCGTCTAACTAAAAAGATTGCATGTACAGCGCTGTGTAAATTTACAGCGCTTCATAAATAAAGGTTAATAATAAATAATAATAAGAGTGGGAAAATCTTTGAGAAGTTTCTTTATACCAGAGAAAAGAAATCCCAAGGGCAACCTTTCATCTGTGAGCCACCTTGGGTCTTTATGGGGAGAAAGGAGGCATACAAATGAAATAAATAAATAATTTTTTTAGGAAGCTGGAGGAGATGACATGTGGTGGAACTAGAGCTGACAATGTGTGTAGCTACCCCCACCCCCTCACTGTAGACACTTCATATTCATTCATACACATACACCTCACATTATACACAAATCAGCATTGCTAGGGGAGCAGCAAAGAAATCTAGGATATTATCTCTTCCTGGGTCAAAACTAGCAGAAATTTCTTTTCTGTGCTCTGAAAAATAGAATGCACATAGATGAATAATTTGAGAATTACCAGTGCAACTCCCAGTATACTGCTGTACAGTTTCCTGTATGCCTGTACAGCAGATGATAAGGGAATAACATTCCATCTTCCTCTAAACTTGTCTATGTAGTAAACAGCTGAATAGTTTACCACTCAATGTGGTGGTGGTTGATTTGAAAACGCTATCTTCCCATGTGCTTTTTAGGACTGGACCTTCAGGAAAGGGCCACACTTTGACAAGGTAGATACATCTGACCTGTGGTCAAATGCTCCCTATTTTATTTGTACCATATGGCCACCTTTCATCATTTGGTTCTCTGCTAACCATTTAAAGAGATCTTTCCTGGACCCTTTGGTTTTCTTGGTTTTCACCATTTTGGATAATTTAATTTAAAACAACAACAACAACAACAAAACAATGGCCATCTGCTCCACCAGATCTGTGGAGGACTCCATTTGTTTCCTCATTCCATTATGAGAACTTGTGTTGTTGTTTTTTAAAATGTTCTGCTTCTTCTTTAACCAAATTATAAAGAAGATGTATTCTCTTATGGATGAAAGCAAGTCAGGAGAAAAGTTATCATTGGTACTTGGTCTGCTTTCATGACTTTGCTCCAGTGAGTAGAATCACCAGGTGTCCTTCACTCTATTTAAGAAAAAACAGGGCAGCTTCCTGAGCTTCTTTTCAAAAACAGCTCAACCATTTTTTAACTGAGACTTTAAAAAAGAAAGTTCACCCTGAGGCATAAACTAAGCATGGAAAATCTCAGCCAAATGATTAAATTTTGTCCCTGAAAAGAGTTTTATAATAGGCGACCTCAAATATAGTTATCTGTGCCAGCTTGACTTGTAATAAGATGAACTACAATACATCCATCCAAGGTAAAAATCATTGGAGAAAAACAAGGCCCTTTAGAAAGAGAGGGAAGAGCCTGTTTCCAAATCCCTTTATATATCAACATCTGTTTATGCACCATTCAGGCATGTAATTACAAAGCTCTGATTTCTACTTTTAATGCCTCAGTCTGAATACTTCTTCTGCCTGGGATGTTACATCACTGAGATGAATATAAATATATGAATTTATCGTTATTAATTTGCTATTTATTATGGTGACATTAATCACAGCAATGCCACCTCCTGGAACAACTTGCCTCTTAATTTTGTTTGTGGTGTTGAAAACCTGCCAGAAGCTAGAAGGTGAACTGTGCGCAATGAGCAAGGCAAAGGTAGTAATTTTTCCCCACTCCTTATAAAAAGTGTGATATCTATTCTCCCATAATTTTCATACTTTCTTTTTGTTTCTTTAACTCTGCCTAACCTCTTAATTCTTAGTAGCCTTTTCAGCTGAAGCTTAACATTGTTGGAAAGAGAAAAAAGAACATTCAGCACAGATTGTAAACAACCAAAGCGAATGTGAAGCTCATCATGCCCCAAAAAGGTCTAGGCTGAATGTTACATTTTTAGTTGGTGCTCACTTCAACCATGTAGCCTAGCACACTTATTTATTCCACTAGGATCACTTATAGCTAAAATTCTCTCTAAGAAGCTGTGATCACTTACAACTTTTTACAGTGTTTCCAAGGTGGACATGCCATGAAATAAGTGTGTGACTCATTTTTCACATTATGAAGCAGAATTGAGTACATGTTGATTTAAAAAAAAAAGAATGGTGCAAATCTGAATAAAAACATCTTTACTTTTGCATCATTCTGTTTGAATCACCTGATATATTCTAAATGTCAAATACACACAGTCCCTTTCATTTATATAAAATGATCTTATTTATTTCAATTTATAATAGTTATTTAAATATGTACACCGACTTTTTAAAAAAAGTACAGTGGGACCTCCATATCTGCGGACTTGCCATCCACAGATTTAAGCATCTGTGGATGGCAAGTCACCTAATATCCTGAATGGTGGTGCATGCACATGACTGTGCTGCCATTGGGGAAAACAGAGGATTACCTGAAGTCCCATTGTCCCTAATGGTGGCTCAACTACATGCACATGCTGCCACTGGGAACAATGGGACTTGAGGTCCTGTGAATTTTGGTATACCTGAGGAGGGGGTCTGGAATGGATTCTCCATGAATACCAAGGTCCCACTGTAAAGTCAATGGTAGTGGTAGTAACTGATTATATCAGATTAGGAATCAAAAACATCTAATCCCAAATATTAAGTATGCATCCAGTCTTACAGCAGCAGTCTTGATTGTTTGTTCACCACAGAGGAAACAACCTCTACAATGTTCATGTTGCCCTAAGTGGATGTGCTGCATAGTTTCCCTCCAACTACAGATGCTCTACATTTAACAGACAAATGCCAGGCCCCTCCAGATATTTTAAACTACAATACCCAAGATCATTGGTCATGATGACAGGGACTTCTGGAAGATAAGGTCCCAAACATCAGGTCAGTCAAAGATTTCCATTCCCTGTAATAGATGATACAATGTATCACATGAAAAGTGTGAAATGTGTGGATTCAATTTTAAATGTATGAAATGTATGAGTTCAAATTCTGTGCACATTTTAAAATTTCCTTATAATCATTCCCCAAATCATAAATAGGATTAGGATTTAATACCTTCATCTAAAGAACTTTAAGTGTGATGCTTCAGCACAGAAGACAAATGCTATTTTAGTCTGCAACAGTGATGTAACATTCCAGGTATAGTTTTCAAGTTGAGGAAAGGAATAATTCCACTATTTTCTGTTCTAGTCAGGCCTCATCTGGAGCTCTACATTCAGTTTTGGGTGCCTCGTTTCAACAGGTATATAAATAAGTTGGAGCAGAGACAGACAAGAGATAAGGAGAACAAAATATGCTCAGCTTGCAGAAGAGCACCCTCTTTAAATACCTCAAGGTATTTACAGACAGGAGGGGGAAGGCATGTTCTCTGCTGCTTCAGAGAGTAGGACCAGGTCAAATGGTTTTAAGATAAAGGAGAGTACATTACAATTGAACATTAGGAAGAACTTCTTGAAAGTAAGAGTAGTTTGGCAATGGGACCATTTACATAGGGAGGTGAGTTTTTTGTAGACTCCTTCCCTGGAAGTCTTCAAAAAAGAGGCTGGACAGCTACCTGCCGGGGATGCTCTAGCTGGAGATCTTGCATGGAGAAGAGGGTTGAACTTGATTGCTCATAAGCCCCTTCCAATGTTATGACTCTATGAAAGTAAATGAGCACACATGTCATCTTAGTAATGCTTCTTTATTATTAAAAAAAGTAGCCAGACTTTTTTAAAAAATAACTAGACAATGGTCTTTAACATGCAAGTTTACTCAGTTTGTTGCTATGCTTGGAAAAGCTACGTTTTTGTACTGCAGCTCTCAGAATCCCACAGAAAGCTGCATAGTCTAAAAAAAAGAAGTTAATTTTTCCAAGGTCTTGTTGCTGTCATTTATTCCACATTCAGCTTATTCAGCTAATATGAACTTGTCAATTGTCATACTCTTTATGCTGGACTGATATTAGTGAAGTTCCACTGTAATTTGTGGGACTACTTTGGAATATGTGAGGTATGATCCATGTGCTTGAAAATAAAGTTTATATAACTGATACTTGGTAGGCAATCTTGGAAGTCTATTTACCTAACTCAAGGGTTTATACTGCTTGCAGCAATACAACAATATCATGGTGTTGCTCAACATTACTTTGAGATTAGTGGCCCTCACAGTCTGTAATGTACTTTTCCTAATGACGCACCTAAGGCCTGATCTATAATCTGTTTATCCCTACCACCACACCTAAGGCTCGGAGGAATCCAAATAATTTAATCCTAAAATAAGTAGAAAGCCTTTGGCGATGAAGGCAATTAAGCAATTTTCTCTCCTGGATCTAGGACAAACTCACTACCCTTCAGATCAGGTCTTTTCATTGATATTTGTTTGAGGGAGGTCAATGTCTGTCTTTGGTAACAAGTCCCCATTCATATCTGATTTCCTTTACCTGATCTGATAATCAGATGGGACGTTCCCCCCATCTAAGCAGAATGGAGGGATGCAGAACTGTGAATAAGCAGAATTTTAACTGCATAAGCACAAGGCAGAAGCTTTAGCAATGAGCAACCTAGTTGTTGTTGTTGTTGTTGTTATTATTTCTTACCTGCCTCTCCCCATGGACCAAAGTGGGGACAATAATAATTAACCATCAAACATCAGTCAAAACACAAAAGCTAAACACACACATATAATACATCGAGTAGTTCTGTCTTCTATTGTACCAACAAAATATATGTAGATTTTATGTGTAAAGAAAGTAGTACATTAGCTATTGTTAGGCAAGGTGTTGGAAGGTGTGATAGCCTCTCATCTCCAGGCAATGCTGGATGAAACTGTTCAGTTATATCCAGTCCAACCAGATTTTAAACCCAAGTTTGAGACAGAAATCACCTTAGTCATTCTGGTGGATAGTTTACACTACAACAGACAGTGGTAATTCAGCTCCCTTTGTTCCCCTGGGTCTCTTAACAGTTCCTAGTACCATTGCCCATATTGGCTGCAATCTTTTTGTCTGGTATAACTTCAATGGTGTAGACAACAACATTGAAGTAGATGGTAGTAATGCAGATGGTAGTGTACCAGGAGGTTACAGCAGTGACAGCATAGAACATCATCCCTCTCAAGAAAGAAAGCTGCCTTGATGGTTCACCAGCTACTTGGAAGCCAACAGGGCTGCTTTCTCTGACAAATGAGATAGATTTCTTTTCTGTATCTGCCCCTGATCACTGTGCACCACTCTAAAAATGTCTTAGGCTGTATAAGTCATCAAGAGCTATTATATTTCTCTATGATTTGTCTGGGTTAGGTCTGGGAGGCAAAGTACTCTGGTTCTTCCTGGAAAAGCCATGATAGAACATGGAAGAGATTTAGCTGTTGGCCAAGACGTGCTACAATATTAATCAATTTATCTCTCATGCTATATAAAATCTAAAGCTAACAATTGGGCAGAGTCATCTGTAGATGTGATTGTTCATCCTGGGCAGGTTGTGGAATCAATATCTTGACTCAGTTTCTGGAGATTGTTCTGGAGAGGAAGAGAGGGAATAACTAAGAATTTGACTAGATCAGATGAGGTTACTAAAAATACCAAATTTCTAGTTGCAGCTGGGACCACTGAATCAGACTCGGCCTCTGAGGGAGAGAATAGGCTGGTCCAGCATCATCAGGGGCTAGCCTGAAGATAGAGGCTCCTCCCTCCATAACTGTCATCTTTCAGCCGGTGAGGGAGAGAATAGGTTGGCCCAGCATCATCAGGGGCTAGCCTGAAGATAGAGCGCCCTCCCTCCATAACTGTCATCTTTCGGCCGGTGAGGGAGAGAATAGGCTGGCCCAGTTCCACCAGGGCTAGCCTGAAGAAGAAGAGCCCTCCCTCTAGTCCATCTGCCTTGGTCCAGGCCTCAGAGGGAGAGAAGAATGCTGGACCTGATCCCCTCCCCCCCTCATCATTCCCTTCTCCTTTTGTGTCATGTCTTTTAGATTCTGGTAGTCAAGGTCTGCTGTCCCAGCCCAGGATTTCCTCTGCCCCATCTCGGATTCGCCCCTTTTCACTCACTGCCCCTCACTCCTGGAACCTTTTTCCCCCGCATACAAGAGCCATCTCTTCTTTAACCAGCTTCAAAATGGAGCTGAAGACCATCCTGTTCAGAGAAGCGTTCCCAGGCATTGCATAATTGTCACTTGCTTTTTGTTGTTCTTTTGTTGTCTGTTTTATTGAATCATTTCCTGTATTGCTATGTATTTTATATGTATTATCCTACTAGAGAGGCCCCTTCCCCACCACCTTTCCCTTCTCCTTTTGTATCGTGTCTTTTTAGATTGTAAGCCTGAGGGCAGGGAACCGTCCAATTAAAAAGATTGTATGTACAGCGTTGTGTAAATTTACAGCGCTTTATAAATAAAGGTTAATAATAATAATAATAATAATAATAATAATAGTAGTAGTAGTAGTAAGCCTGAGGGCAGGGAACCATCTATTATCCCCTCTGTTGTAAACTGCTCGGATTCCCAGTGATTGGGCGGTATATAAATAAAACCTATTATTATTATTATCAATTACTGAATGGTAACACCTATATAAACCCCATTGATTCAATAGCTATGGTCTAGTAGGAACTGATAATTGGGTTTAGGTCACTAACCGCAGTAGCAGCTGGTGGATTCCATCCCAAAGGGGTAGCGAATTTGTTTCAGAACATCTTCCACATTTTAAAGGAGTTATAAAAGATACTGGGTTGATTTTAAAAATAAGGTCCAGAACCTTGGTTAGCTTAGTAAAGTTGGGAATAAAATCTTTTAGTCCAAACCAGTTGCTGGTGCAGACTAGGTGTAGAGTAGGTATGGGAGTGCTATAACTCTCCAGATGTTTTTGGACTGCAGCTTCCAGAATTCCTTACCATTGGTTATGCTGACTAGGACTAATAGAAGTTGTATTGCAGTCCAGCAACATCTGGAATGCCTTACTTTGCCCTCCTCTGGTTATGGAGGTTATTTCAATGCCTTCATGGTTTACTTTAAGGTTATGTAAATCATCTGTAGTCGTTATTTTTTGTTTTCTTACAATTCAGCTGTACACCTGCTTTTGCACTTTCTTTCTTGACCTTCTTCAGCAATTTAGGGCTAAATTGTTGCAAAGATTTCATTTACCTACATCACTGCTTATACAGAGGTCACTTTCTAAAACTCTTTTTACATACCAATCCATGGGATAACTAAGCTGACAGATGAAAGGGGCTTTTTTTTCCTTAGCAGGGGCCCCATATCTACTGAATATACTATCTCCTGGAGGTGTGAAGTCCCTTCATTGCAGGCCTTTAGGAGAACCTCGAAGATGTATCTCCAAAACTGGTTTATTGAGTTTCTGAGAGAAAATTATTTCAGCTGTAAATATGTTTAAATAGCTCTGCTTATTTGCTATATATGATTTGGGTTTAATGTGTATGGATTTTAGAAGTGGCCTTGAGATGATTTCTTCTTAAACCAAATTAAAATAAATAAATAAACATGATGAAGGCAAAGCTGACATTTTCAACTGGAAAAGGTTAGCCATATTCTTAAATCTCTCACCCTGAAATGAAGCATTTAAAGTGCTTAACAGGCTGCATCATGCCACTGCCTGAAGGAATAAATGAAGGATTTTCATAAAGTTAATGAAAGTAAAAGTAGGACAAGTGGTAGAGGAAATAACTTTCTATGCAGGAAAGGCTCAATCCTTGGCCTATCTGTTTAAAATGGGTGTCTATGGGAAAGACTACTGTTTGTATAAAATCAGGTGGAACTATTGCCAGAAAGAATAGAAAATATTGGACCAAATTAGTTAATAATACAAACTCCAGATATTGTTGGGCTGCACGTCCTAGCATACCTAGCAAGTAGTGCCAAATGTAGGAATGCTGGAAGTTGTTGTCCTTTAACATTACAATACCTATTCTTAGATGAGATGGACAAACAGGCTGAGCTGATATAAAGCACCTTCCTATATATCTCTGCTGGAAGTGTGACCAGTTGCAATGGAGAACCAGTCTTCTGTTAACTTCTAAAATTGTGTGGAACAGTTTTTTTAAAAAGTGCAGTTTACCAGTGGCAATTAGAAATGGAAAAAAAAAATGCATCTCCTGAAATTCTATGAGGTATGCAAGCATAATAGGGAAAAGGAACCCAAGAGTGAACCTGAACATCATACAAATCTATATTTATATAGGTATATATTCAGACTGCCCAAATGAAGCAGCTTTTGGCCACTTTGGATGCACGGCATTCAAACAATGCACACCACCAAAGTGGCTAGAAGCTGTGCAGAGGCTGTGCTCTGGTTCTTTGGACTGGAGCAAAAGGAAGCCAGCATAATCCAGCTCTTTAGAAGTGCTGATCAGCCCTGCTGAGCATGGCCTGCTTTCAGAGTAGGCTGTCCAGTCAGTGGGGTTTGGACCTGCTTCTGGCCAGAGTGGACTCAGGCCACTGTTCCATGCCTGTCTGCACTGGCCCTATATTTAATTATATAAATCTACCATATGAAGAGCAAGTCAGTGTGGTATAATAGTTTCAGTGTTGCACTATGACTCTGGATACCAGGTTTCAATTCCCTGGGCAGCCATGGAAAGACACTGGTTGACCTTGAGCAAGTCACATATTTTCAGGCTCAGAGGGAGGCAAAGCAACTCTCCTTTCAACAAAGCTTGCCAAGACAACCACATGATAGGGTCTTGGGATGTGTTAGGGTCACCATAAGTCATAAATGACTTGAAGGCAGATGATCACAACACACATATGAAGCAGGGAGAGGACAATTACATTCTGACTGGACAAGTCTGCCCAAATTTTAAGATCTGTAGGGGTGGGCTTTCTATTGGTCCTGCCACCATTCAAAGCTCATTTTGTGAGGACACAGGAGACACCTTTCTTGGTGGATTCTCCAGAGGTAGCTGTGGACTTCCCTTCTATGTGAAATTCAGCTGGAGCTCTTGCTGATCTCTTTTTGCCAGCTGGCAAATATTTTTTTTTTAGACATGCCTTTTATTCTTAACTTGTAGCGGAAGTTAATGGGGTATGCTATCTTTTTATCTTTTTTATTATGTTTTAAATGCACTTTAAATTGTTTTATTTCTGTATTTTTAATAAATTTCTATTTAATTGCTTTTTAAACTTTTCTATGAATGATTTTAGTAGTACTTATATTAAAGCTGTACTTCAAGCTACCTTGGTCATGTCATGTGAGAAAGGCAGGATATTAATTGAATAAAATAAATGAATGAAATGTATATAAATATTTGATATTATTCTAATTGTAGCCTTTGCTTGTAGTGAACTGCCTATTTTGATTGTGTCCATTTCCCATCAGATTTGGGGGGGGGGGGGAGGGCCACTAATGAGTTAACAAACAAGCATTGAGACAGGTGGTGGAAATGCTTCTATCACATTACTTGTTGCTAAGTGCCATTAAGTCTAACTTATGGTGACCTTATGAATGGTGGCCCTCTGTGGTTGCTGACACACTGCAGAATTAATGAACTTTAACATTGCTTTAACGGTCATGGCTCCACCCTATGGAATCCTGGGATTTGTAGTTTGTTGTGGCACCAGAGCTCTGTCAGTGAAGGCTAAATATCTCACCAGACTATAAATCCCAGAATTCCATAGCATTGAGCAGTGGTGTTACTAGGGTTGGTGTCATCCCATGCAGTGACTTATAGTGTCATCATCCTCCCCATTCACTTTCTCTCATACTACACCATACAGATGACTTAGCAAAGTTTATTGTACTAATGTACAACAATTCCCATATATCATTGAATTTGATGGTAATAGTTATGACATAAACAACTAGCAAAATTAAAATTATACTTTTAAATTATCAACAAATTTGAAAACAAAGCACGTGGAAGACAAAATAGTATTGGTCCTTTACATCCACAGATTCAACCAATCATGGTTCAAAAATATTCACACCCAAAAAGCAAACCTTGATTTTGCTATTTTATATAAGGGACACCATTTTACTACATCACTGTATATAATAGAACTTGAGCATCCACAGATGTTGGGGTCCACAGGAGGTCCTTGGACCAAACCCCAGCAGATAATGATGGTCCACTGTGCACATGTAAGAAACTCTATGTGCTATGACAAAAATGCATCTTTCACCACTTGAGGGAGCATCTTTGCAAAAACCCAACAACCCCCCCCCAAAAAAAAAAAACCCTGATAAGTATATCCTCTAGTAAAGTGGCTCTCAACCATTGATATCCTGGATGTTTTGGATGTCAGCTCATAATTCCTGACTATTATCCTAATTGGTTGAAGCTTCAGGGATTGGGAGCCACTAGTCTAGTTTGATATTTAGGTAGACATTGCAGCAATTGGGCAGTAAATACATTCTGAGTTTTAGTCCAAACTTTAAAAGTGTTATCCAAAGTACTGAACACAGTCCCCCAGTTAGGTTCTATATCTTGCATAGTTTCTATGATGTTGTGATTAAAACTTGGAATATGTTCATTTCTCCACTGAAATGAGAATCAGCAGCTGATCCTGTATATCCTATATGCAACAGCAGCAAAAATTGTTTATGCTCACCCATAAATGTCACAAGCCTTCAATAACCATGGGGGGGGGGGAGTTGCATAGGAAAAACAGTGAAGCTTTGGTCCCTCAAAATTCCTATAATAGTTAACCATTGATCATGGGTGGTAAGACTGATAAGAGCTGTACACCAGTATATCTGGATAGCCAAAGGACCTTTTACTCACCCTTGGTGAAACAATACTGGTATGCAGGACAAGAGGACTAGCCAGAAGACTGGTTGCTGGAGATGACACACCACTTTTTTTCATCCTCCCTCCATAACATCTAGTTGCTGACCAGACTTATCAATTTGTGAACAACCAGTGGGTTACTCACAGGGCTTACACTGTGTGTATCCCTAAGGTCCTGGCTTTATTACAGATTGGTGGCATCACTTTAAAATTTAAATATATAGAGAGAACATACCTGAAAGCTTGCTGGAAGACAGGGAAAAAAGCAAAATGCAGGCTTTAAGAATTAATTTTATGAGATTATAATGCCAGCACTCTGAAAGCTCTACCAAGCAATTGCTAGGTCTCTGAAAAGGCCAATATGCCCAAAATAAGATGTGAAGGATGGCTTGACCTTTGGTATACAAGTTTCCCTGGCAACATTCACTGTCTTCTTACTAAGATGCTGAGGAAGGATGATCATTGTCATTGATATATGGAGACAGAGATGAAAATCATAACTTTCTTTGATCCAACAGGAAGCTTGATTAGATACTCATGGACATTAAAAGCCGTTGGTAGATTGTTACAGGCAATCACTTTCCAAATGGTTAATGCATTATTTATTTATTGGATTTATCTATCTCAGACCACCAGGGCTTCCAAGATTATGCACTGTACAGAAACCAACCAACAGAACCTCAATCTTTTCAGGAATGAGGCTCCATCTATTGATCCACATCCAAGCCTGCATTCCATCTAGACAGTGATTCAGAACTTCTGCAACTTCCTTGGTATTAGTTGTAAAAGAGAGATAGAGCTGAGTATCATCAGTGTACTGGTGACACTCAACTCCCAAACTCCAGATAACTATTCTGAGTGGCTTCATGTAGATGCTTTTAAAAAACATTGTATTAAGCCCTTTGAAACCATAGTAATTTATCACTTGATTATTGTGGAGGATCTTCATCCTGTTTCCAGCCATTCCCAATAGGTTCCCAAATAGATCAAACTGAAAAAGTAGTATGTACAGAAATGTAGATTTAATGAGAGACTGCATTTAATGTGTCAGTGTAGGCCTTAACCTTTTTGACCTACAGCATTCTCTAAAGTCCCAAACACACTGGAGAAATAATCCGGTTTGCAACTAATTTAACTGCCCTGGATCAATGCTAGGGAATCTTGGCAATTGTAGTTTATTGTGGCAATAGAGCTCTCTACCAGAGAAGGCTAAATGTCTCACAAAACTACACCTCCCAGAATTCCCTAGCACTGAGCCAGGGCAGTTAAAGCGGTCTCAAACTGGATTATTTCTGCAGCATGTTTCGGACCTAGGTTTCTTATTTTACATTTTTCAGTGCCAGAAAGTCTGTCAAGGCTTTGCAAGAGGTCATCTTGCAGGATCAACTAATTAAAGTGAAATATAATTTCAAAGGTCAGAAAAAGCATATAAGCCATTAGTGATAAATATCATCTATTAGGTTAGGCTAGAAGACAGTAAGGGTTAGCTGCAGCTGCTGAATGATGACAGATAAGGGGGGGGGATACATCTTTGTTGATTATATGCCATAATAAAAAGAATTGAAGGGTCCAAGGAGAGAATTGACATTCTGCAGCATAACAGCAGCTGCTATAGGGACACAATGTGGTAATACTATGATTTTGTCTACATGCAATGCATAGGGTTGCCTTTGCATTCCCTTTATTGCACTCTTCCATTTCTGTTCCTCCAAATTAATTTTATGCTAACTTTACCAAAGAGGAAACATACCAATTTAAAATGGGGGAATATTAATCAGCTACATCTGCCTGGCAACATGTTAGTATGTGATCTAGCAGCTTCAGTGTCATAAGCTGCTTTAATTGCTCAGTTTCTCAGGGCAAGGCCTATGTTGTCTTCCATACCTCCAAGCGTACCATCTGTACATAGAAAATAAAAACTAAAATCAGAATTAATAAAGTATATCAGCATCTGGGAGTGCAGATGCAACTCCTGGAAGAAAGGAAATGGAGATGAGAGAATAATTTTAGTAAGGTGGGGGGGAGGGAAACAAGAAGGGTATACTTAATTGATCTGTAATAGATTCCACCCCACTCCCCTTACTACAACCTTTCCTGGGGGAAAGAACTGGCACATTGCCTTGATCAGCCTACAGCATTTCTTTAGCTTACCTAGCCTTCATCACCATAAGCATCTCTCTAGTTTATATTCTGTACATCTCACTTTGCTTTCTGCTTTTGTCATTTAACTGCAATCATGTTCTAGTCTTTTTTACAGGTAGGAATATCAGAAACTTGGGAAATGAGTTACAGAAGAGATAGCACTAATGAATTACAAAAATAGTATAAATTATACCTGCCCAAGCAGACAACATGCTTTCCTGTCTACAGCAATTCTTACACTTACATTTTTGTAGCTATGTGTCTTTATTTAGATTCTGAATTATGCCAACCCTATACTAGGGTTTTCTTGGCAAGAATTACTCACAGGGTATTTTCCATTGACTTCCTCTGATGCTGAGAGACCATGACTTGTCCAAGCTCATAGTTACTGGAGCTGCGAGAGAATTATATCAGTGTTTTTCTTTACTGGTGGCCACTAGAAAACTTGTGGATGATGATGATGATGATGATGATGATGATGGATGAACGATGGTGATGGGATAACAGATTTAGCAGCCTTTTTGCAGTTTCAGTTAGAAATGTGTGAATGAGCAATACTAGCCTTTATCAAGGGTTTCCAGTTTCTACCTGAAAACATTTTTGAAGGGTCTATATGGGATCACGAGATATTTCCCCTTTACACAGAATGATCATAGAGATATCTCCTTTCAATCCCCCCCCCCAAAGTTGTGCATGTACCTGCAAAATTTTAAAAGTATGCATCTTCCTCTTATTGATTAAAGCAGGTTTGTACAATTTTGAAAGGTCCATGTCTTTTCAAGAGTACACATTTCTCAACCATGTATTTTGTGAGAATGAATCAGACTGCAAGCTTGTGAATGTATAGGTCTCAGACTGTGCATTGCCCTTCTGTCCACATTCACTTCTGGGAGGGGAAAATTGGATAAATTCTGATGAGAGGTTTTGTGGGGGTTTTTTAAGTTATATCTTCCTTATCCAATTATGTGGCTTGTCCTTGGCCACTGTAATTTCTGAAAAAGCTGGAATTTAGAGGAATCAGTTTTTCCTCTTACAACTGGATTCTCAAGCTACTGACAGTATTACTCAGTATTTTTAAAAAGGTTTTTCAATTGATGAATGCATAAATTTGATCATAATAGTTATACAGATCTGTATGTGATCTATCATCTTTCTGTCTGTCTGTCTGTCTAATGGTTGCTTATACTGTGTAGTTTAATTCTATTGTACTTCTATCTATATCAGTGGTTCCCAAACTCTGGCCTTTTGGTGTTTTGGACTTCAGCTCCTAGAATCCAAGACTATTAATAATAATAATAATAATAATAATAATAATAATAATAATAATATGATTTATTTATAGCCTGCCTTTTCATGGGGAATCAAAGCAGGTTACAACATATAAAAACAATGTGTTACATATAAAATCCAATTAAAATTTACCCCCCTCCCAACCTCCCATCCCAAATTATAAAACAAAATTAAATAAATTACAATATAAAATGTTATAATCAACAGAGTTGGGAAAAAGAGGAATGGACTCTATAGTAGGAGGGAGAAGATGCTATAATGCTCTGGCAGGGGAGGCCTATTTGGAAAGGCCTGCCAGAAGAGATTTCTCTTAACAGCCTTTTTGAAGACCACTAAGGTGGTAATGTGGTGGATCTCCTCTGGCAGGTTATTCCATAGCCTAGGAGCAGCAATAGAGAAGGCCCTATGGTTGACAGTGAACAGTCTGGATTTTCTAGATTGAAGTAACTTCATCCCAGAGGACCGTAAGGGGTGGGGCAGACAATATGGGAGAAGGTGCTCCCATAAGTAGACAGGACCCAAGCCATGTAGGGCTTTAAAGGTAATAACCAACACCTTTTACCTTGCCCAGAAACTAACAGGCAGCCAGTGGACAGATTTCAATAGAGGTGCAATGTGATCAGATCTTGATGAGCCCACAACCAACCTGACAGAGGCTTCTGGGAACTATAGTCCAAAACACCTGGAAGGCCAGAGTTTGGGAATCACTGCTCTATATCCAAAAAGGGAAACCTGTGACCCTTCAGGGTCTGCACTCCAACTCCTGTTAGTCCTATTCATCATGGTCAATGGTTAGGGATGATAGACACTATAGTTCAGCAACACTTGGAGAGCCATAGTTTGTCTTCCCCTTTTCTGCCTTTTTGCTGGTTTTGCAAATTGACTGCACCATGTTTTTAAATGCAATTCATCTTCCCAGACAGGCTTTTGTATAGCTACAGGGAGATTGTGATAACATAATTTGCATTCATCTAATTGTATCAGGCAGTGTACAATTACCAAACGCAGGATTATTAACGATGCCTGAACAGCAGATCTTATTATCTAGAAAAAGGTGAAACAAAAGCAAGTCACACAGAAACTTAATGAATGCCTAAAATCTTAATTTCAATTGATAACCCCCTCTCTGTTTCCACACACACTGCAGAGTGTATGGATGAATGTATACACACACACACACACACACACAGAGAGAGAGAGAGAGAGAGTGAAATTGTGATTTCTTCATAGTAAATGAAGCACAGTTAATGTGCTTTAAAAAATCAAATATTTTATCAGCTCCCTACATCTAAGTCTCATACAGTGATTATCAACCGAACTACTGTCTCACTATTATGGGCAGAAAAATATTCACAGTTAAGAGCTATTGGAATCTTTCCCAAGACAACCTCTGGATCTTTGCCATATTGAGTTGTCTAGACTGGAGTATTTAAATTGAATGATAGAGCTTAGGATCTAAAATAATATGTCTCAGACCACGACAGGCATGTAAGAGCACGTGCTTTTTGTATATTGCCACAATGATAAAACTGATACACATTACCACAAGCAACAGAACAACCAGTACTGCTGATGTTGGACCATGTGAAGGTGGCTATGTTCCAATTGCTGGCATTTGTTAATTTCAGCACATCCCTAAGAGCATCAGCTTACAGCAGTCAGAAGCCAGCATAGCAGTGATCTGCACATACTTTCCACTTTCACAGTGTGTGCTGCAGACAGCCATGAGATGAGCCTTAACTCTAGTAAAGTTCTGTAAACACTGTGGCATCAGTGCACACAGCTGTTCACAAACATTGGTATTATACTCAACTACTAATCTGCCAGCAGTGGGGAGATAAAGTGAACTGTAAGGTCAGAAAGGCCAGCCAATCAGTGCTGTGCATGGCTGTCTTTTGCTGGAAACCAGCTAGCACAGGTTTGCTTCTCTTGACCTTACAGGGACCAGTGTATGTTTAACTAAAATGATGAAGACAATTCTTCAGTGCTGTAATTATGTCTGACTGTCTGTCTAACTGTATTAACAGTTCTATCTAAGTGGTTTTCCCACTTTCTGCTGTTCCTCACACCAAGACAAAGGTGTGATGATGTATCATGTCATGCTATTGCTTTTGAGAGCACAAGGAAGTCTTCATGTTCTCACTTCATATGTAAGTAAGATTTATTTGTTCTTATACCATTTTTACTGCTATTCTTGGTTCTTTCCCAGTCTCTGTCATGCTAATTATTATATGTTCGTTTAATCTTTTCAAATAAAAGACCAAAGATAGCCCATGTAGTTAAACAGGAGATTAATGCTGTGTAAAGCATTCTGCTGGCGTAATCAGCATTCACTGGAAAGGGTTGACCTTTGAAGTAACAACTCTAAGCACAATGCTTTCAGGTCAGCAGGGTAAGTGTCACTGATGTGATGAGACCACAGTTAAATTGCAGACATGAGCAATGACTACCAAGGTCCAAAGCCCCAAAGTAAAAGAGGTTGACTAGTAATGAGATTTATGAGTAGTTTCCAATTCTTCTTAGGTTCTTGAAGACTGTTCAATAGCCATATGAAATGCTCTCTGGCTTGTAAACGACGCCCTGTCTGGGAATAACTTTTTCAAATGTGTTTGAGAGCCAGTGTGGTGTAGTGGTTTGAATGTTGGACTAAGACTGGAGACCAGTATTTGAATTCCTGCTCAGCCATGGAACTCAGTTGGCTGACCTTGAGCAAGTCATACTCCCTTCCGGCCATGGCAAGCCTCGTCTGAATAAATCTAGCCAAGAAAACTCTATGATAAGGTCACCATAAGTTGTAGTCAACTTAAAGTCACACAATAACAGTGTTTGATAACATTTACTATGGTATCCTTGTGAATCATCTATGAGGTCTGCATCAGTGGTGTCACTCAGGGGTGTGAACTGCACCAGGTGACACTCCACAGGAGGGGAGACACCTTGGTGGGGTCCTCCTTCTGCTGTGATGAAAGGGTGACATCACCCCTTGTGACTTTGCTGTCACCTGGCTCCCACTCCTGGAGGTATTCAGGGTGGCAGTGAGGGCTGCAGAGGGGCGAACGTGCCCCTTGTGGTTTCATCATCACCCAGCTCCCTTCCCAGGGAAGGAGCCAAGGCAGAAGTGGAGGGGTGAGTGGAGGGGGAGCCGGCATGGTGAAGCAGCAATGAGGATTGAGCAGTGGGGGGTGGGGGTAGAGGACAGGCCATTACTCCCCTCAGCAGCCCCCCCCCCATGGGTGTCACCAAGCCTGGTCTGCATCAGGCCTTCAGAGAACAATAGGGATGGGAGTGTTCCTATTATTATTATTATTATTATTATTATTATTATTATTATTATCCTTTATTTATAAAGCACTGTAAATTTACACAGCGCTGCACATACAATCTTTTTAATTGGACAGTTCCCTGCCCTCAGGCTTACAATCTAAAAAGACACGACACAGAAGGAGAAGGGATACTTTGATGCTTGAAATGCCACAGTATTGAGGCCCAAGATCTCATTTCATGTTGGCACAATGTTAAGCTTGGTTACACAAATGGTCTCTCAGGGACGTATACAGGCAGTCCGGGAGGGAGGGCAATGCTGCAACAGAAATTTCCTGTTGTCCCTGGTCAATCAATGATTATTCAGGAGGAGGGACAGAGTTACATCTGGCACTGTCCACCAGCCATTGTGCAGCATTTGAAAACACTTGTTCAAGGAGATACTAGATACATCTTTGTGCAGTGTTTCCCCAGTACTTACATTAATATAAATCCTCAGTGATACTGGCATCAGTCACCAAGAGTATTCTGTCCTTGATCTGAGGTCTGATGCATGTAGGCCTCATCAACTAGAATCAAAGTTAATCAAAGCAAGCTCGAGCCTCTTGTTTGAAAGAAAAAATAATTAAATAAACAGAACAAAATAAAACAAAGTAAAATATGTGGAATGTTTAGATACAGACTGAAATGTTCAGCAGCCTAAGCACACTGTTCTAAGCACAGTAATGCAACCTTTTTGAGCATATAGCCGGCTGATAGCAAGCTGTCGTGGTCTCTGGGAATAGTTCATATACTTGTGCCAATTTGTCCGATTGGTGCAATAGAAATAGCTCAAGGAAATAAGAGTCAGATACAGGACACTTGCATGACTGAGAAGTCATTCTGGTCTATAAAATAGCAGGCTTTAATGGCTTATCAGTCCAAACAAATTAAGTTCAGTCTATTTGTATTTTCCTCTTATGTATCCCTCTGGGCCTGGTTCACAGAAATATAAACACACTTCATAGTATTAAGGGCACTCTAAATAATATTATTCATCCTAATGAGTCTCATTCATGTGACTGTTTAATGTTGAAGATCTTGAATAAAGGTCAACAACTATTCCAATCTGGGTGTGGTAATTATTGGGGTCCATGACTGAACAGCTCTTGACAACCTTTTATGAGAAACAGTATTATATTATTTGCCATTTGTTTGCAAGCCCTCCTGTAGCATACAAACTGTCCAGTTAAGCTTTCTTAGGGGCAAAATGGACTGCCCCGATAGAGCGCCTCCATGCTGCCCCTGGAAGCACCGACTCGGACCTGCAGCAACTACACACCACAGCCCCAGTCCGTTTTTTCTGGCTCAAAAACAGCCTGCAAAATGCTGCTCCTAATTAAAGCAGTGAAAAGACTCCCTTGCCGTGGCGGTGGTGGCTTTTAGGAGTTTCTTTGGCGCAGCACGTCTAGACGCTGTGCCAAAGACACGTCTTTTCACTGCCCACCATGCAGTCAGGCATTGGGGCATGTTATGTGGTGTGGCTGCCAGGCCCCCACTCTGTCCCAAGACTATGTTAAATGCTGGTCTATTTAGCCCAGGGGTAGGCAACCTTTTTGAGCCGGGGGTCGGGTTGCTGTCCCTCAGACAACTGGGGGGCCGAAGCCAAAATAAAATAATTAAATAATGTTTAAAAATTTAAATAAATAAATAAACCGGGACAAATGTAGGACAAAATTTTCAAATGGTGGACACTTTTTTTTAAAAAAGTGGAGGACACGTGAAAAAATTTGCTGATTTTTAAAAAAATGTTAATATAAATGCATGTTTCTGAGGCTTCTATAGACAATCGCCCCTGCGCGCGAAAGGCCAAAGGCCCCGGTGGCAATCGGCGGCAGGACCGGGCTGGGGCCGGTCCCAAGGCCTTGCCAGGCCGCATCCGGCCCGCGGGCCGCAGGTTGCCTACCCCTGATTTAGCTCCTTAGTCTCAAACAGAAAACTAAGTCTAAGTTTAGCCCAGTCATGTGAGCATACCTTCAAAGCACACTTGACAATTACATGAAAAGTACAACAGCATCAAACCCACTTGCAGAAAGTTTGAATCAGACATGATTTATGTTTTCATACATGCAACTGTACTACTGTATTTTTGAATACATGGCCATATTCTCCGACCTCATGTAAGAGCCTATATGTAGGAGCCCTGGTGGCGCAGTGGTTAAATGCCTGTACTGCAGCCACTCAGTCAAAACCACAAGGTTGTGAGTTCAAGACCAGCAAAAGGGCTCAAGCTTGACTCAGGCTTGCATCCTTCCGAGGTCGCTAAAATGAGTACCCAGATTGTTGGGGGCAAATTAGCTTACAGTTGTAAACCACTTAGATACTGCTTAGGCCATATGAAGCAGTATATAAATGAACCTTGTTTATATGTCTAGAGTCCTGCATGTGTGAAGAGCTTATTTATATTTTCCATTGAGTCCATAGAGGTTGAAGTAGGAGTAATGGGTAAGATCCTCCTTTACCTCCCTATTCTAAGAGGTAATAAAGCCTTTTACTTCTATGATTGCCAGACACAGAGATGATTCCTGGGTTTCCTCTGTTGGCTGGGCTTTGTCTGTCAAACTTCCTGTAGCTTACTCATCCCAAGAAGATGACTGGGGACCTGGGGTTTCCCAACCTGGCCAGATCATGCGCAAAACCACATTGTCTCCTTGTCCTCCATCTGTTTATTCTCCCTGCCTTTTAACTCATCCTCCTGACCAGCTTTTCCAAGGTAATCTGCTACACCACCTGCCACAGATTACCTTGCCAAGATATATCGTTGATATATCAGAATTCAGCAATAAATTATTACAAAACGATTTCAAAACAGTTACATTCACACACTGGACACAGCAATGATTTAAAAGTGATTTAGCAACGATTGAAGAACACTAACAGCCTCATGTGAAAATCTTTTGGAATCGTCTGTCTGTTAAGACGATTCCACTACACTTTGGGGCGATAAAGGAACGGTATAACGATGTCGTGTGAAAATCTTTATAGAGAAGGACGGTTGGGGTAGAGTCTGAGTGGGAAAGGGCTCCCTACCGTTATACTTCCAGGACTCTAGAAAAGGGAGTGGCTGGAGTGTGATATCCTGTGGGATAGTGTTAGCTTTGTTAGGTCTAATTTTAAGAGAGGAACTTAATAGAAGGATTGAGTGACTCTTAGTTATAAGAAACTGGTGATTTAGATAAACATTTATAAACCCAAAGGTAACTATAACAAAATAAAAAGTAACAATTACATAAGATATTATATTAAAACCAGCACTGTTAAATCTTCTTGTAAATAAAGTTTATTTGTTTGATTCAAGAAGGACACGCCTGGACTTGAGTTAATACCACGCTACTCACAATATAAAACACAGGTGGCAGCAGTAGAAAACAAACTCCCAGGTGCCTGCCATCATAGAAAAGGATTGTGGTTTGGGTGGGCATCACATAATTTGGTGGCAGAGTTTGGGTGAAGGTTGACTGGACAGGGCCTTCACATAATTGGGTGGCACAATAGAAAGGGTATTTGTTACAGTTGTAAATTTCTTTATATGTCATGTGCAGTCTGGTGTCATATTCTGAAGTGATTCAGCATATGTAAATCACATCAGTCTGTAGATGAAATTTCCTTCTTTTTTTTTAGCATTTATTTACTGGTTTTTATTACTTATTATTTTGTATCTTCCCTTTTGCCCAACAATAACATAACCAAATTGTTATTACTGTATATTCATTTTCATTTAATAATAATAATAATAATAATAATAAAATGTATTTGTATCCCGCCCCTTTGAGAACAATCGGGGTGGCTAACAAGTTAAAAATATACAACATATCAAATCCCTGGTACCCTCCCCCCCTTAAAAAGGTATTAAATCTAACAAAGAATTAAAACCATACGGGTTAATTTCCTTTATGGTAAGTCCATACCCTTTTTAGCAATCCTTTTCAAACATGGGGCTCAGTGTTATCAGTACGCTGATGACACCCAAATCTATCTCTCCATGTCTCCGACTTAAGCAGTGACCAAGGATGGCATTTTGCCTCTGAATGCCTGCCTTATGTCGGTAATGGGCTGGATGAGGGAAAACAAACTCAAGTTGAATCCAGAGAAAACGGAGGTACTAGTGATAGGTACCCCTGGCCCAGGGAAGGAGATCTGCCATCCAGTCCATGAGGTTCGCAGTTTAGGTGTGCTTCTGGATTCGTCTTTACAGTTGTCATCTCAGGTGGAGGCAATATCCAGGACTGCTTGGCACCAACTTCGACTGATACACCAGCTGCGTCCCTACCTGGTCCAGGAGGACCTTGAAACAGTGATACATGCACTAGTAACTTCTTGTTTAGATTTCTGTGATGCACTCTACATGGGGCTACCTTTGTACCAAACCCGGAAGCTTCAATTGATTCAAAATGCTGTGGCCAGATTGATCACTAAAACTTCTAAATCAGAACATATCACCAATATTAAAATCTTTGCACTGGCTATCGATCAGCTTCCGGGCCCAATACAAAGTGTTGGTTATTACCTTTAAAGCCCTACATGGCTCAGGCCCAAGTTACTTGAAGGAACACCTCTCCCTACACAATCCTCCCCGCACACTCGGAACATCTGGAAAGATATTACTAGAGTACCCAAAAATCAGATTGAAATCGACCTATGACAGGACATTTACTGCTGCTGCCCCCAGACTTTGGAACAACCTGCCGGAGGAGATCCATCGCATCAACACCCTAGATGCTTTTAAGAAAGCACTTAAGACTGAATTCTTCGAGCAGGCTTATCCATTTGATCCATCATAATGGAACCTTGGTAACACCCTATCTTCCACTAATTTTATATAGATATGGACTGGATTAATTTTATGAATTTGTCTTGTTCATTAATTGATGTAATTTGTGCTTGCTGTAATGCTGATTTTATGGGTTGTACTCCCGCCTCAATCCATGGGGAGAGGTGGGAAATATGAATAAAGATATTATTATTATTATTATTATTATTATTATTATTATTATTATTAGGACAATGGACTGCAAATATAGGGACTGTGTATTTGGGCCAGGAAATAGAGCTCAGGAAACCTAATTTTTTGAATGGCAGCTTTCAGAATCTTTCAGCGAGTCTGGGAACTACATTCCAAAAGTAACTTTTTGAAATTTCCAGGATATATTCTGTAACAGAAGAAAGTAACTGGCAAAATATTCCAGTTTTGGTAAACAGACCAGAAACACAGAGAACAAGAATTCTAAATCTGTGTCAAGAAGAAATCCTTTATTGGTTTTATCTGAGGAAAAGTAATATTATGTGTGGGGTTTTTCCCTGAGCAGTGCTAAGTAATCTTTACTAAGATTTCCTGTGGACTACAGAAAAAAGGATACCTGTGGTCTTTATTTTGCTTATTTATTCAAAAAAAAATTATAGCATTAGCATGATACAGGGATAAACACACCAGTAATACCTGATTCACATGAATTGCCAGGCTTCCAAACTAAAACACACCCACGCACATCCTACTGTAATTTTGAAGCTCTCCTTACAAATTCTACCAGGCACAAGCTGATTTTAATCACTACCTTCGAAGGTGAGTGTGACACATTCCAGGTGTCTGGAACAGCCAATTGTCCATTACTATTCACAACAATCAACCCATGCCAAATTTAAAGAGAGAAACATTTCTTTGCTTTCCATGTTAGACAACATGGCTCACACTACCATTTCTACCTACAACATTTGTGGAAGAAGTTTGTTGTAGCTGTTCCTATAACACTATAAGCCTCCTTTGAAAGATCTCCCTCAATGCCAGAGAGCAAAACCACTAATTTTCATATGAAAACATTAAAAGAAGTGTGCAGTGAACTAATATGATCCTCACCTGCGATGTTCAAAAGACAAAGGCTATTACAAGTATAAGTATTTGTCTCTCCTCACAGAACAGCACAGGTGGTCACACATTCAGAAAGAGAAGGTAGCAGTAATGGGAGATTTCAACTATCCTGATATTTGTTGGGAGTCAAACTGCCAAGAATATAAAGTCCAAGTAATTCCTCACTTTACTTGCAGACAATTTCATTGTCCAGAAAGTAAAGAGGCAACAAAGGGATCAGCTATTTTAAATCTGATCCTAACTGACAATGATGGTCTGGTTAATGCGGTGGAAGTGGCAGGATCCTTGTTTGGAAGTGACCATGTTATCCTGGAGTTTGTTACACAGTGGAAAGGAGAAGCCAACTGTAGTCTGACTGTGGTGATCCTGGGGTAATCTCCCAGGGAGTCCCTTTAACACTTCCCTTCTAGGATCTCTTAGGTCGCTATTCCCACTCCCTGCTGAGCGGAATGAGACCCCTTGAGGTCCTATATCTCGCTGCCACCACTCAGTGAATTTTAATGCACTACGTTCCCTAAGCACACACTGAGACTTGCTAGGGAGAGATCTAGTTTAAGCAATCAGTAATCAGCAACCGAGCTAAAAGGCACGTGTCCAGGAGCAGAGAGAGCCAGCAGATACTTTTAAAGAAAGATATTTATTTTAAAGAAATAGCATAGGATAGGAAGATATCACTCATGCAAGGCCTTCTTGCCTTGCAGGTATAGAAAGCATAGTTACAAAGAGTTCATTTCAGGCAAGCTATTGGATAAACATAAGAAAACCTAGATGCACTAACTAACACAGTTCCTAGCTACTCACACAGGGATGGGATTTGCAGTCCTTGTTGAGCTCTCGGATGCAAGGAGCTGGCCCTCATGGCCTAGCTCTACTTGCATCACTTTTGCCTGCCTCCGTGCAAGCACACAGCTGGTTTCCCCAAACAGACACAAAGATGGAGAACAAAGGAAGCATGGTCCTACAGGGTATTTAAAGTCCTCTCCTGGAACCTTCTTGAAAAGGCCGCTCTGACAGAGCTGATTGGCCAGGTGAGCCTTACGTCAGCTATGATGTAGCTGCTCATTAGCATGTGATGTCAGCTCTCATTAGCATGTACCTCTCCCCAGATTAACCCTTTGTGGTTCAGGGGAAGTCCCCAAATGACTGGAGGGCCCAGTCATTACACTGACAAACATTCTAGACTTTTAAAAAGCTTATTTCAGAAAACTTAGGAAAATAGTGGTTGTGATCCCAAGGTCAGGAATACTAAAATGGAAGGATGGAAGTTTTTTTAAAAGGTGAGATTCTGACAAACAGTTCCATTGACAAGGGAAAATGAGGGGTGTCTAAGAAAAGAAATGCATATACTGATTCATATATTGTGAAGATACATGATAAATCTCATTTATCCAACATTTTATCTCTTACTTTTATTAATAATGAGTGTGATACAGAAAAAACTAAGTATTATTTGAGTAACTTTCTTTGAGGAAAATTATCTACTGCTGATGATCTTGTATGTGGGGCCTTACTATAGTTAATTTTTGCTAGTCTGGGTTCATTCATTTCTATGCTGATTGGATTCTGTACTTCAAATCAGTCTGAATTTTTCAGTTAGATACAGGTACAGATACATATACAGAACCAGCAGATGCACCCACAATACAAACTTTATTTGATTCCCTATGTCTTTTCACAAAGCCTTGCTTTCAT
This sequence comes from Sceloporus undulatus, assembly GCF_019175285.1. Taxonomy (NCBI): domain Eukaryota; kingdom Metazoa; phylum Chordata; class Lepidosauria; order Squamata; family Phrynosomatidae; genus Sceloporus; species Sceloporus undulatus. The sequence continues at coordinate 227,198,211 of NC_056524.1, read as the reverse complement.
TTTGCTTTCTTCTCTATCTTTTAGTTTTAGACTTCTATCCAACCAGTAAACATCCTCTCACTTCATTTAATATCCACTTGCAATAAACCATATTATGGTTTACAAAATTGGTGTTTCTCCTTATCCATCACCATTTGGATAGTTGTGTTGAACATGATGAGTAAATCCTCCCACTGGACAAATTAAATCATTTTAAAATAAAGATCCAAACTAATTTTTAAAGTATTAGAATCAGGTGTTTCAAACTAAGTTCATAATAGTGACAAAATAACAACTAACGATACATCTCTTCTACAATACCACAGGTGCAAATACATAATGAAAACAATTCTCTTTCTTCCTACAGTAGTGTTCCCTTAAATTCACTTTGAGTGTTAATTCTTTTCATGGATCACTACAACTACTCCTTCTGTGCTGTCTATTACTTAAGGCAGCACTTTATCAATTCATCTCTCCTCTTTTGCCTGTCTGGCTTATTCAGGATAAAGTTGGACAAACTGGTTTTGCTCCAAAGAGAAGTGAAGGAGGAAATATGTCAGTGCTGTTCTGTGAACTCTTGCACAAGCAACAAACGAAAGCTTTTCACAGTGCTGCACTGTAATGTATTGTAGCAGGATGGGAAAGAAGGTGAATCAGACAGGTAAACGCTGCAGTATATATATGCAGGTGGACATAAAATTTTGGGGCAAAACAGACAGGCAGGAAGGAACACCCAGAAGCCACTCCTGGCCCAGCCCAGGGCTGCAGCAAATATACGCCAAGGCCCTGAGGGCATCTAATGCTGTGTTCTGAAATGGATCGCAGCAAGGAGCAGAAAAGATCTACTCTTTTCTAGCTGTTTTTGGGCCACCCTGGCACAACCCTGGATGCTTCTGGTGCTCTGAGGGTGTGTGTCATCTAAACATCACACCCCCTTCTGCCTGTCTTTAGAGAGGTGGGGGATCTGAAGGTGAATCCAAAACAAATAAGGGCTGGTGAAAATAGATAAGTTGCACAGGCACTTTGATCCAAAACCTGCAGCCTCAGAACTGGATTGATTTAATTTTTCACTATACATTCAGCAAATGGGAAATAGTAGAGGCATTGCTTCATTTTGAAAGGCTTCCCATAAAATCTTATAGTATTTCAACATGGGTCCAGTTAGGCCACTGGAATCCATAGTAAAACTGTCTTTGCTATTACAAGAATGATCTAGGTGGAGATGGGGTTCTAAATAAAAGAAGAAATGTTTTTCCATACGAAGCAATCTGATAAATGTACAAAGCTGCTTTGCCTAGAGCTAAACCATTGATTCATCTAACCCAGCTAGAACAGCCTACACTTGCACTTGCTTTGCAAAGAAACTGGTAGATATCTTACCTAGTTCTGTTGTATGAGCTTTGTGTAAGTGAAGGTTCCATGAAACTGGAATCACCTACATGCAAGAAATATATTCTACAGTTGAACTGTGGTCCCTGAATCTGATGCCAAATTATTAGCTTCCTTCTCTTACAGCTAGGGACATTACACAAATTTTCCAATTTCTCATTTATGGATTAAACACATTGTTTCAGCATAGCAAAACAGCCTGGTTAGAATTCTTAACCTCCCACAAGAGATCTTGCCTCTAGAATGAGAGGGAGACATCAAGCATTTTTATTGTGCAATATGTATTTTTTTTTTTTGCATAACATCTCTAGCCCCCCTGATATGAAGCCAATTCACAGACACAGAGGAAGTACAAAAGGACAGACTTATTCCTCCCATAGATGCAGATAACCTACCCAATGCTTCTGTTTATTAATCATTTGTGCAGCAAGGCAGCAGTTTCAGAATGTGCTCAATTATAGAAGAATGTATGAGCATATTCAAGAGAGCCAGTGTTGTGTAGTGGTTTGAGTGTTGGACTAGGACACTTGGAAACCAGGGTTCAAAACTCTGTTTGGCCATGGGAACCCACTGGGTTACACAAGTTACACTCTCTCAGACTCAGAGAAAGTCAAACCTCTTCTGAACAAATTCTGCCAAGAAAACCCCATGATATTACTACAGGTCAGAAATGACTTAAGGTACACAACAACAAGGAGTACATATTCCATCCAACTGACCTTCACTCCTTTCTAAAGGAGAAAATTATCTGTGCTTTCTTGTTTAGCTGTGAATCCCATCCTTACATACAGCTATATATAATTAATCAACTGCTTATCTTAGCCTAAAGCATTTCATAGCATCAAGAATATGCATAGACATCAACAATCATTCAATCAGAGGACAGCAGCAAAATACATATAAACTGATAACGTGAACAAGTGGTTTGGTGTCTCACTGGTAAAAATTTAGATTTGCAAATATCATGTGGCCAGGTGTTGTACTGGATCAATTCACAGTCTACAGCATCATTTTGAGACTGTGCATTCTGTACACTACTTGATCAGTATTCATGTGTCCATTTGGGGACTGTGCATATTGAATAAATAATGCATGAAATGCCTTTGATCAGTTCATGTTTTCCAACATGTTAAATTTGGATTTCAATTTTTCCTATTGCAATCTGCAGGTCATTGGAAAATAACCAGACCAGGAATAAAGGTCACAGACTCAAGACAGTAACTAAAATGAATTAAGCTTAGCATTGAGATGAAATGAAAAATACAGACACACAGAGAACCCCATGCAAAAAAGAAAAGAAAAGAAAAGAAAGAAAAAAAGAAAAAAGGGGAAGCCAAACATAGAAACAAATATACAAAGTCAAACTAATAGAGAATGAGACAAAACAGTTATAATCCATTAAATAAATTAAAACATATAGTTGTTTTGTTGCTGCTGCTGAGTGATTTCTGGAAGATAAGTCTGGGTCTGCTCATGCACTCTGTTGTTTTTTTGAATATTCACTCAGGAGGAAGTCCTACTGAGTTCAATGAAAATTACTCCCATCGAGTAGGCAAAGGATTGGAGGTCAATTGTAATAATAGTCTGCTGACACTCTTTCTGAAATTTAACTTTATGAAAACAATTGAAAACAATTGTTTTATTTTTCTTAAAATTATCTTTAGCCATTCTGAATCTGGGCCTGTTTTGATGGCCATTTATAGGAAGGACAGGAAAGAAAATAAATATGGTATCACAAGTCATGGCACTATGGCACTCTTACCTATTTTATTGTTTGTATGTACAGTGCTGTGCAAATCTACAGTGCTATGTAAATGAAGC
>NC_056524.1:227179891-227195012 GCF_019175285.1 Sceloporus undulatus | reverse complement strand
ATAATAATAATAATAATAATAATAATAATAATAATAATAATAATAATAATATCCCTTGTAACATTAAACCATGTTTAGTGTGGCTTTCATGACAATAATTTTTTGTGCTCTTCCAAAATATCCTTTCCTGTGGTTGCTAGCGGAAGATAACAAAATTTTATTCTATTTGAAGTTAATGGTTTGAATGGTTTGTTATTATATTAGAATGAAGAACTGTTGCTAATGTTAGTTGTAGTTTAAGGGAGGCTAGCCAAGCTTATTATACACAATTTGAAATTGGTTTGTATCTAAAAATCATTGGCGGGATACAGACGGGCAGGGGAAGACGTCTTGGAGGTGTATTCTGCTGAATACGGAGCCTCCAGACCGCCCGCCCCGGGGGCGTGGCTCAGGTGTATGGGGCTTCCACATGGGGGGCAGTGAAGACGCCTCACCTGGGGCCGTTTCTGACCCGCAGTTTCCATACCGCCGCCTCGGAGGACGCCACAAAGACAGAGGCAGCTTCCTCAAGGGCGGCCAAAAACGGGGCTTTTTTTTCCCATTTGCCAGCTGGCGGATGTGCAGCTGAGCAGCTGCGACGCTCAGCACCGGTGGCAGAAAGCATATGTGCACATTTAAAGCGCCCAGGCCCCTTTAAACTTTTCCCCCCGCCCTGCCCAAGAACAATGGTGGTCTCCTGCCAGCTGGTGATCAGCTGGTGTTGGCATCCTTGTCCGCTTGCACGTTGCCAATGTCACCAGCATCATGGATGCCTCCTCTCCTTTGGTCCCCGCGCTCTTGCTGAATCTGCAATGCACAGCCACAGCTGTCGCCACTGCCACCACTGTCCCCCTGCCATCCCCCATCACCTCCTTTGTACATATGTAAATATTTAAAGTTTTAGCGTTTTTTTATTGTTAGGTGAAAATGGCGCAGGAATGTGTGTAGGGGTGCACTTTAAATTCCAAACTTTCCACGATTCTAGCAGCGCATGCGTACATGCAGCTCTAGGGTTAGGGTTAGGGTTAGGGTTACGAGTCTTAAAATGCGCTGCAGCTGTGCTGCAGCATCCACACCTGCATGGCAGCTGACACTGCAATTAAAGCCTGACTGCAAACTGCGCATGTTCCAGGACCCCGACTCATTATGCGACGCAGCAGACACAGAGCTTTTAAATTGGCAACTTAAATTAGCGGCGTAGCAATTCTGACGTACCGGTGCAGCAGCTTACAGACGGAGATGCGCAGCTGCGCACTATATAGAAAAGAAGCGGGGAGAAGCAGCACCTTTTTAATGCTGCTTCTTCCCGCTTGGGGCGTGCGGGCGGCGTGTTCATGGCGGCATTCAGGTAAGGGCTGTCTGAAGGCTATACCTTCATGACGTCATGAACACACCCCCTTTTGCCCGTCTGTATCCCGCCATAGTTATAGCAAGTATCATTGGTTGCAAATGAAAGTGAATGTTTCCAATCTCTTTTTTGCTGTTTTTGGCGGGGTACAGACCGCCGCTTTGTGGTGGGGTACAGACCGCCGCTTTGCGGCGGTCTGCCGCCGCCGGCGGTAGGTCCGCAGGGGAGCCGGAGCCTTCAGACGGCGTGGCTCCCGCGCGGACCGAAAAAGAAGCTCCATAATGGAGCTTCTTTTTGAGTCGCGTTTGTGACGTAGCGAGGCGCCAGGGGCGCACTCGCTACGTCATAAAGGCTGCGACACGTACGGACGCTCAGCGTCCGATACGTAAAGATGGCGGCGCCCGTATGAACAGGGCGCCGCCATCTTGTACATATTCAATACGTACTAGGGTTAGGGGGGTGCGGAAGCACCGCCCCTTCCTAACCCTAGTACGTATTGTATACGTACTATTTGGCGGTCTGTAACCCGCCAATGCTAAATGAAGAGAAGAGAAGCACATGAACTGGATATAAGTAAATTATAGTTTAGTGTTTTAATCAAATACAGACATTCTAGGTCCCTCTCCAAAAAAGACTGACATCTTCCCATTACAGTAATCTTAATATATCTGTCAGGTTTATGTTTCTGTGTTAAAAAGGTGGTTCAGCTTTTCCTTTCTGTGTGCATTTTGCTAAGCCTATGTTTTATTTGTTTATAAGTGTGGATAACTGCTTTGAGTTGTATTTTTCTTGCTGGGGCTTATGGGCAGTTGTGTAGATTAGTTGGAAAGTGGGGATGGGATCAGTGGCAGCTGGCTGGAATAGTTATGGGAATGGTAGGTCTTGGAATGCATGGGATGTAGACTGAGTCAAGTTGGTGTTTGGTAGAGACAGAAAGGGATGGTGATGAGAATGTCTGAGACAGGGAGAGATAGTGCTTGTGTGAAGGGTGGGAAGGAGGGCTGGTTAACAGTGGGCTGTACTCTTTGATGCACAGGGATTCTGAATTTGCTCAGTTCTGACAATATCTACATATCAGCAATTAGATTGACATAGTTCATGCTATCAGCCGAATTTTCAAGGATTAGGCAGATAAATCTCAGGGCGTACAGTATTAGAAAAAGAGAATGTTTTATTTGCAACGTGGCTTTAACATCTGGGCACCTATTTCAATCCATTTCCAGCTGACACCAGAACTGTATAGCTTAGTGGAAAAGTACTTGCATGTGTGTTTCAGTTGTACAGAACTGGTGCACAAAAAAGCTAAGAGATGGATTGGGAATATATAGATGCTGGGTGGATGCCCTTAGGGTCACTATGTCCATTGGAGTCAGGCAGGAAGCAGAGCACCAGCATTGTGATTTGCCAGTTTTATTCTTGCACCGTCCTGACAGTAAAAACCCAAACCAAACCAAAGTGTTGGGCCTAGGGAAAACTCTCCACACGTCATGTGTGCTGCAGTTAATGCCATTTGGATTACAAGTCCTTGTGGCAATGACATCAGCTTTTGCAACTACTAGACCTGTTGAGCCACTGTAAAATACTTGTCTTCCCCTGGCTCTGGGTTGCATGGCTGGATTTTAACAAAATTCTAGGGCAAAATTCTAGGGATTGCTTTAACACCCATTTCTACTATCAGCTGACCCAGTAGCAGTTCCTAGTCACTTTTTACTCTTTGTTTACTCTTATGTCTTACAAAAATCTACTTCTGGCATATCAAGGACTGCTCCCTTGTCTCAAATTTTGGCCCTGAAATCTCAGTGGGAAACTTCTGACTTCCCATCCTAATTAACAGTTCCATGATAATATCTACTAACTCTTAAAGTAGATGGGTAGAAGAGGAGTAGAAGAGAATTATAGTCTATAAAGTTCAAACTGGGAATTCTAAAAGTTGGAGCTAATAGTGCTTTGCTAGGCATTTAATCATTTTAAGTGGAGAGCTTTTACAAATGAACCAGGTCATCCCTTAGGGGTTTTTTTTAGCAGGGAGGAGGAAACGTAAAATTCTCCATGTTAGGCTCTTCTCATATAGCAAGTAACCTGAATGAAAATTTAATTTGCCAAGGAAAATGCTTCTAGTAAGCTGATTTCTAATTTTTCCTCACACACTTTAGCTACACTTGCACTTGGAGCTTCACATTCCATTATTCTGAGGAGGGAAAAAGAGTACTATTACTTTCAGCCAAAATTGGAATCAAATTTTCTTGCATGTCAAGCTTGCCTTTTTGAATAAAGAAAGAAAATTATTAAAATGAACACAGTAGCATATATCAAGTGTCAGCATGGTATAGCCTTGGACTATGACTTGAAGATCAGGGTTCAATTCACCGTTCAGCAGTGGAAACTCTCTGGGTAACCTTGGGTGAGTTGCACAATCCCAGCCCCTGAAAACCCCATGATAAGTTTGCCTTAGGATCACTGTAAGTTGGAAAGGTGCATAACAGCAACAAAGCTTATATCACAAGTTGCCTTTCCACAAGTGGTAAGTCTCCTTTTGTTCATGGAAGGCCTTTTGATCAAGCAGATGTTCCTAGGCCAGAAAACTTTTTCTTCTCTTGTCCCAATCTAAGCCAGTATGACAGAGTCTCCATTCACCAGAGGTAGATAAGACAGTTAAACACTGATTGCTCTCAATGAATACAACCATGTCCTTGTCATCAGGGGATCAGATGAGAGAATTTTGTAGTTTTCACTTTGGCTTGGTTTTCCAAGATGGACAATGGGCCCAGGCCAACATCAGCAGCCCTCATTTGTCCATTATGAATTATTTAGACTCTGGCAACAGACAGCTTCCCTGTCTTATGCAAGAAAGTCTAATATTCATATTTCTGAGCATACCATGTTACACATAAAGAGCTTGTTCCCACTTAGGATTTGATACGAATTAAAATAAAACGTTTTTAATAAAATCGAATTAAAATAATACAGTTGTTATCCCGCTTTCAGAATCGCTTTATTCATCGTTCCCATCTGCTTATTTAAATCGAATTTTTTACTTGCAAGCGTTCATTAAGCGTTCTCACTTGGCATGAAATCGGTGTTAAAATAAAGCGACTCTTCTCCTCCATATCTTATTTGGAGTTGTCAATCAATAGTACATCAGAATGACGTAACGTTAACCCGGATTATTTGGAAGCGATTTAACTTTCGTCAGCGTTTCCATTTCTTTGACCGTTTGTGAAATGATGTATTTTTGGCGGGTTTTTTTAAATGAACCAATCAAGGCGCTTAAACGATCAAACGTCATAAGCGCTGTCAGCCTTATATACATTTTCCCTCCGAATTTAGTAGGAAACCAAAGCTCTCTCCAGAGGAACTATGGGATAGGTTTTCCAGGGCAGCATCCCCGCTTCATGTCTCCTAAGAGAGCCCACAGAAATCAATGGGGGATGCTTCTGGCAATGCAAATTTAGTAGGAAACCAAAGCTCTCTCCAGAGAAACTATGGGATAGGTTTTCCAGGGCAGCATCCCCGCTTCATGTCTCCCAAGAGAGCCCACAGAAATCAATGGGGGATGCTTCTGGCAATGCGAATTTAGTAGGAAACCAAAGCTCTCTCCAGAGGAACTATGGGATAGGTTTTCCAGGGCAGCATCCCCGCTTCATGTCTCCTAAGACAGCCAGGCAGAATCCCTTCAGAGAGCACAGAGATCAATGAAGGAGGCTGCTGGAAAAGCAGGGAGGGAGCACTCTTCCCAAAGATTCTCTTTCCAGGGTTGGAGGAGAAGGCAGATTCCGTTTGAGAAAGACAGGGTCTGGGCGAGATCAGATGCCTCCTCGCGAGGAGCCTTCCCTTCCCTGCCTGGGCGAGATCAGAGCCCAAGCGGGCAGGGAATGCCTCTTTGAGAGGAGCCTTCCCTTCCTGCCTCTCCTCCGTTAGAAATGGGCTCTCCCCACACAGAGGGGAGGTTGCAATCCACCGGGAGAAGCCTTGTAGTCCTTTGCAGATGCAGGCGCTTGAGCAGCCGGGACTTCAGGTGCTTAAAGCGCTGAAGAGATTAAGCGCCTGTAAACCATTGAAATAAAAAATAAAAATAATCCTTATCTCTTATTGAAAGACCACAGCGGACAAAGTGGTGAGGGAAGAAAAAATGGCGACAGCCACGACGGATGGGGACAGAAAGGGCAACTCCCCCAATGACAGCCCCCATCGCAGTCAGCTCCTCCCATCCTTCTAGCCCGATTCCAATGCTATCGTTCTCATCTAAATACTCCGGTTCCTAACTCGAATCAAGGGAAAAACACTAGGTAGGACCCTAGTGTTTTTTTAACACGCGTTAAATGAGGAAAACACGGATTTAAATTTTATCCCGCTTCTGGATTCGATTTCTAGTGGGGACGATTCCAGGTTGCTCTAGAACCATTCTAGGTTTAAATCGGATCCTAATATGAACGCCACTCCTTGGATTCGATTCAGAACGCGGGGTTTCCCCTAGTGGGAACAAGCTCAAAGAGTCCTAAATAAGAGCAGATAACTGTGTATAACAAAAACACTAAATCAAAGTATGATCAGTCTCTGGGGCTTACAAACATTTTAATAGCAGAGCCAGCTGAAATGCATGGCTTTCCACACACTGAGATCAAATCTAGAAAGGCAGTCAAACCAAAATTGTGATCTAGTAAGATTGTCTCTGTAAAGCCAAGACTGAAAAGTCAAAAAGCAAGTATGGTCTCATGAACTAGATAACAGGGAAAGCTAAAGTCTGGAAGTACTAAAGGTTCACAAGGCAGCCGCTGTTACATGAAGTCTTATTGTGTGTTACTTGGTCTTCCAGAGTCCTGCCCAGACCCAAGCATAAGTAATTGTTCTAGAGTTTTTTGTGGGTTTTTCGGGCTATGTGACCATGTTCTAGAAGAGTTTGTTCTAGAATTGTTCTAGGCTTCAAGGCCTTTTCTTCCAGAGGACTCCCTTTTTCCTAAGAAACTTTTTTTTTTTAGTTCTGTGTGCCAGTCAGGCAAGAAGCATCTTGTGCGTGGATCTTCCAAAATCAATAACCTCTCTGGCTAGGTGAATATTTGGACTCCTCTTATGACTCCATGAGTAAAGCTAGATTCATTGGTCCATGAGTCTCTCAAGGGTTCATCTACACTGTAGAAATAATGTAGTTTGACACCACTTTAACTGCCATGGCTCCATCCTACAGAATCCGAGGAACTGTGGTTTGATGAGGCACCAGCATTCTTTGGCAAAGAAGGCTAAAGAACCTGTAAAACTACAAATCCCAGGATTCCACAATGATACAAAGTAATAAGACAAAAATACTATTGTATATAGAAAATGTTACTTGTATCAATAAAGATGATATTCAATAAAAACCCTACAAATCCCATGATTCCATAAGATAGGACTACAGCACATAAAGTGGTGTCAAACCTCATTATTTCTACTGTGTAGATGCAGCCAAGATCCATTGTTGTTTAAGGGGTAAACTAGTTTGGGATGTGAGGCTCCCTATGGAAATGCTGGGGTGGGGAAGTCAGCCTCAGAATTTTCCCCAGATGACATCTGAACCCAGGTAAAACAATAAACAAAGCTTTGCTGGAGAAGGAGAAAGGGCTTTTGGATTGTGAATGCACTAGCACTTGAGCCGAAAACCTAGCCATGGCTGTGTGAATCAATATAGCCCAAGTCAAATATTTAGGATAGTGCTGAGTACATGAGAGATTAGGTTAACACTTCCCTCTCTTGTCAGTCTCTCCATGAGGGAAATGATAGTCTGAAAAGAAGACCCACCACTACTCTCTGCATGATCTGAAGCCCTGTAAAATCAAGGTTTCAGACTGCACTGAGGCTTGATGCATAGACATGATTCTCCTTTTCAGAATGTCATTCTTTACATGAACATAACAAGGAAGGGGATGGGACACATTCAGGTTAACTATATCCTAAACACCTGAACATGTGAAGCTATTTAGAGTTGAACATCCATTTTCACGGGGGATCCATTCTGGACCCTCTCACAAAAATAGAGGCTCACACATACTCAAGTCCCATAGGCTTGTATGGGGTCCCCTCCCCTGGGTGCATGGCCTGGGCACATGCACCAGGTGCACACATCATTGAAAATAATGGAGGCCACCCCTCCATGGATATTCAAGGTCGTAGATCTCAGATCCATGAGTTAAGAGGTGCGACTGCATATTAAATACCCAAATAGTCTGTAGAGTATGTATGAAGGAGGGAAAAGGGTAAAATAATTAACCATTCCAATAGCTATCAGGATTTGATCTTTTTCTGCCTTACACATTAGGAAGACATGGCTTTGTATATTTTGAGACTGTTCCTGTTTCATCCACTTTCACTTTCAGGAACTACAACATTGGATTTGACAAAGAAACCTGGAGAATACCCTTTGCTAGAAATCTCACTAAACTGGGCCACCTCTCCCAGTTTTCTAAATATCAGATTCTGTATCCCAAGTCATATATGAGATTATTGCCCAATTTATTCTCATTAAGTCTTTAGGGCCAAAAGAGCCTTTCAATTAGCTGGTGCTACCTTACCAGATGGAAATAAAAAATTACAGTATTAGTTTCACAGAGGCACATTGGCAGATCTCTTACCTAAACAAATCATCTGTGTATTTAATAATCTGTTATCCAGTTGTGCTACACTTAAGGAATACAATGAGCTATTACTCACTTAAACCAGGTTGGGTAATTCTGCCCTCCAGATTTTTTTAGTCTGCAACTCCCATCAGCCCATGTTAATACAGCTAATAGTGATCGAATGATAATACAAACCAACAGAATCAGGATGGCCCATCCCTCATTTAAAGCCCATTTATCCCATTAAACTCCTCCCTCCCCCTCCCCCTCCCCCTCCCCCTGATCTCGTATGGCTTCTGGTCTTCCAACCAACATTGTCCACACATTTATAATGAGAGTCCTAAAGGAGCAAAAGCTGGAGTACAATTCAAGTAATCATGTACTTTTGTGTGAGGAGTATTAATTAGTTACACCTCCAAATATTGTTATAATGCAGCTTCTGGAATTCCTGACTATTAACTAGACTGGGTATAGGAGTGCTTGGACTTGCAGTATAGCAACATGGGGAGGACCACATGATTTCCACACATTTTCATGTTATGGATTTCATTGCTATATTTTTAAAATTTTAGGAAAGTTTACTGCTTCTTCATTATAATTTTGTACTAGTAGTACCAAAACCTCTGTCCTACAAATAAATATTTCTGTAAGTTTTGGCTGAAAACCTCTGTAGAGAACACTAATTGGTTAGGAAGCAGAAAAGATGTCCACAATGGCATCCTCTCTGACTATTCTAAAGTAAGCCCTTTAAAGTGGAATGGGACTTACTCCCAAGTAAATATGGACAGATATGCAACTCTATGGTACATACACATCCTATGAGCCTCGTCCTATGGAAGTCTTTAGCCTACTCTGCAAAAGAGTGCTGGTGTCTCACAAAACTACAAATTACAAGATTCCTTAGGATGGAGACATGGCAGTTAAAATTGTTTCAAATGACATTATTTTTACTGTGTAGATGCACCCCTAGTCATGCTGGCAAAAGATATCCTGAAATATACAGATAGCCTGGCATAAAGTGGGGCAGAGGCTGACAACCCATACTGAGTTATGATATCATAGATCCAAGTAGTGACATCACTAGGGTTGTCATCACCCAGTGTGGTAACCCATGGTGTCACAACTCCCATTGACCTCCCCTCATACCACACCATAACAGAATCCTAATAATGCTTTTTTGTACTAATGTTATTCATAAATCATAATTCTCGTGTATCACTGAATGTAATGGCAATAGTTGTGAAATGTATAACCAACTAGCAAAATTAAAATTATACATTTAAATTATGACATCATCTGCACAACCTACATGTATTCACATGTACATAGTTTCATGTGGTTAAAGTGAACATTTACTAAGATACATTTTAAAGATTTTTTTTTTAAAAAATTAAAATTAAATTATTTTTGTAAAAAAAATGAATTTTAAATTTGAAGTTTCCTCCCACTGAGCCTATTGTGCAACAACCATAAACTTACCTAAAGTCCACCTTTTCCGCAGTACACAACTCTCAACATGGTCATTCCCCGCCAGTTGAGAAGTGGTAAGCAGAGAAGCATCCAGCTACTTCCCTATAACTGGATACACAACATCAGGGATCTTGCAGGGAAAGTCTCTGAAGAGGATGTTATTGTGTCTCTAGCTACAGGAAAATAGCTGAGTGTCCTCTGCTGGAGAGAAATGGTAGGGTTTGGGGGGGTTAGATTGGGGTACATTGTGTTTATGCATGTGTGATATGTTTCCTCATCCAGGATCTCTGCCTTAATTTTGGAAATGCAATCACTGGAAGTCTATCCATGCAGAACCATGGGAGCAGAGACATTTTTATGTTCTTGAGATAATCATGATTTTTGTTTGCTTGGTTACATGTTAGGTTTGCTGTAGTAAAGATATACCTTGTTTGCCTGTTTAAAAATTATCTGTCCTTCTGTTTTCTCCAGAGAAACATGCTGCAAAAGAAGATCAGCCTAGTAATCTAAATTAAATGTCAGTCATTAATGGGAATTTGCTTGTCAATCAGACTTAACTTTGCTTTCTGTCTCTGAATATTATTAGAATCCAAGTGTTGGTTGCATCGACATCATAGAATTAATGCAGTTTGATACCACTTTAACAGTTATGACAAAATGTTATGAATTCTGGGATTTGTAGTTTATATTTACATAAATTTATTGCTTTCTCTGTCAGAGTTCTGGTGCCATAACATATTACAAATCCCAGGATTCCATAGGATGGTGCCATAACAGTTAAAGTTTTATCAAACTGTATTCATTTTGCTGCATGGCAGCAGCCTCTGTTCCCCAAATAGTCTGAATCATAGAGTTGGAAGAGACCACAAGGGCCTTCTATTCCAACCACCGGCCATGCAGGAATACACAAACAAAGCACTCCCAACAGATGACCATCCATTCTCTGTTTAAAAATCTCCAGAGAAGGAGACTCCACCACTCTCCAAGGCGGTGTGTTCCACTGTTGAAAAGCTCTGACCATCACGAAGCTCTTCCTAATTTGTATGTAGAATCTCTTTTCCTGCAGTTTGAATCCATTGCTCCATGCCCTATTCTCTGGAGCTGAGAGGAGCTGAGACATTAATTTTGCACTGGAAAGTCTTTCTTGGAGTTTGATGGAAAGGAAGGTGAGAGAAAGTTGGATTTCATCAACAAACTTGTGACTCTAGATCCAAACTCCAAACAAACTCTAGCTTCATGTATCAGTTAAATAGTATGGGGGACAAAACCAAATCCAGAGGGACAACAGCCACTCTATCAAACTGGAATTCTCCAACACCACATTCAAAGCTTGTTGTTCCAAGAAGAACCAAAGTTACTGTAGAACACTCCCATCCCAGCAACCCAGTCTGGAAGCATATTGTGGTCAGTGATATCAAAAGCCACTGAGAGGTCCAACAGCCCAAACAGGGACACTTTATCTTACCCAGCTGCTAGCATAGATAATCTGAGGTGACCAAAGCCATACCCATCCCATAGCCAGGCCTGAAGTCATCATAAAGTGGATCTAGATAATCCATCACATCCAGGAATAGCTAGTTTTCCCCACCCACACACCCCTCCCACTAAAAAAAAAACCCTCATTTTGCTCACAGGCTGGAAAATGGCCGGTTCTCAAGCTGATCTTAAATGTATGTCTTGGTTGTACCACTTTACATTGCAGAAGGAATCTAACATAAAAGGATTGTTCTTTCATACAAAACATCTCCCTTCAAACAGAAAACTAGATGAACTAGGGTGTGTGCTTTGGTTTGTTTGTTTGAAAACCTCCTCTATATTAAGGGTTATGTTTAAATAAAGCAGCATCTATCATGGTATCTCTCTTCCCTACAGTGTAAAGTAATACAGCCCCAACCGTAACAAGATATAGACCAGGGTAATTTATCATATCAATGGGAGAGTGCTGGTTGATCAGATAGATAGATCAGATAATCACTTACTATTTATAATGCCAATAGTAAACTAGATGCTCCATTTTTCCCTGTGGCAAGAAGGAATTTTAGTTTATTTATTGAAAGATTCTGATTTCCAGACAAATTTTTTTAAATTTTTATACACTAAGCATATTCATAATTGAAAACAATTATTCTTTTTGTTGTTGATTGATAAATCATGTATATAAATGCATATACAAAAGGAGTAAATAGACTAGAATCTACTCAGTGTCCACCTGTGAATTTATAGAGGAAAAATGAAAGAAAAGGATTATTTTATTAGTTTTGGTTTCTTTCAGATAACTAATCTTAAAAATGCCTTGGGTGGCCAATTGACATTGGCTATAGAGTATATATACCTCTGCAAAAGGATTATTGGCATATATATAACAACTGAAGCATTTTTCTCTGTGCCTGCTGGAAAAAAAGATGATTGAAAACCAAAAAGTGTCTGCATTTGCTTCCATTCATATTTCCTTGTTTTCCTATGTCCACACACTATATTGCTAATAATTAAAACGGAAACTTTTCTTTAAAAATGAAATCCGGTGACCTTCCAGATGTTGTCAAACCACTTTCCCCAGAATTTTCCACCATTGCTTGTGCTATTAGAATTTGTGCAGCAACAACAGGAGAACTGCATGATTCTCACTTATGTTTTAAAACTAGATCATAGTAGCATTTTAATCCAGGTGTAAGGAAACTTCACATCTACAAGCTGCAACTGGCCACTATGGCCCCCACTGCTCCCCCTGAGTCTTCTCCAATCTCCCTAACCTTCATTCCAGAATGGCAAAAAATGGGGGATACCATTTGTTTTATTGTCCTCTTGCAATGTCCCAAAAACTGAATCAGTGTAGTTTATGTCAGTGTTTGCTTGCCATTCTACAAATGATCCAGGTTATGCTATAAGTAAAACTAGCAACTGGGTGTAAATTTCTGACTTCAGGAACTAATGAGAAAAGATAAACAGATGAGCTATCACATTTTAAATTGTTTATTATGACTTACAGACTATCCCAGCCAGCATAACCACTGGCTATACTGGCTGTAGATTCTGGGTGTTTTCCAAAACAAAAATATATTTTTGAAAGCCAGGGTGACCTAACCTAACCTACCCTAGCCACAAAAGAAAACTATCCCAATTCTGCTATTGACACAAAAAGTAAAAGAACTATCCACTGCAGAATACTAAACATTATTTTGCTTATTTCATTCAATCCTAACAGGTTTCATAGCACAGGATCCTGCTTGTGACATAAATATTTTACAAATATTCCATTACATTTAATTAAATACTGGAACCATATGATCTTCTGTGCCAGTAGTTGGAAATGTTTCCATTTGGTGTTTGCATGTATCTTATTTCAAATGAAAACATGGAAAAGAAGCATTGCTTCTTGACCCGAGTTACACACAGGTAGGTGTAAACAGATACTTACATGACTACCAGTAATTCACCCAGTCTGCAATCTCTGACTTGGGGCTGAAGTTAGCTCCAGACCTCATGACCCTAACATCTGAACAAATAGTTGGAGCTATTTCTTTCTTCCCCACCCTTATATGTTTTTTTAATTGATTCTAATAAAGATATGACCCAACTGTGCATTGTGTACTTTCCTAGTATTTCGGTGTTAGAGGCCTGTCTCAAATTCATAATATTATATTTTAAATGAGGCAATTCATGTACAAATATAAAATTAACTGCCTAAATAGATCAATGGAAGCCTGAAACACTAGTCCATTAAGAAAAAAAATCCATCCAGCATACTTGATAGAATTCTATGTTATGCATAAGTCCATTTTTGTTGCCTACTATGGAATGTACATCACATAGATCCAACTATGGAATGTAGGTCACAACACATGGATTCTGTTCAGCTTAGCAGATGACATATTGTACAACATTTCATTAAAGGGGTGTTATGTAGAGCAATGCAAGCAGATACTTCAGTGGATGCTGTTCAAATAGAAAAGGAGTAAGGCACATCATGTCCAGAAATAGATGCAAGGCTCTCTGTCCCTCCTAATTGCCATTCCACTGAACTTGGTGGGAGAGAAGAAGAGGCAACATCTGCAGGGAACTGTCAAATGAACAATTTGTAAACAAATAAAACTTTTATTTGTACCCCGCTTTTCTGAAATAAAACAATCAAAGGGGCTAACATAGTTTAAAAACATCCAAGATACAATACTTAATACATATAATAATGCAATATGCCCCCTAAAAAAGAATGAAGCATATTGCAATTAAAATTAATTTAAAATAAACTATTAATAACAGCATAAACAATGGGCAGAGTGGTAGCATGATACATGATGTAAGGGAGTGATCCATTCTGTGCCTGAGTGCTTCTATTCAGGAAAGGCCTGCCAGAAGAAATCCATCTTGACAGCTTTTTTGAAGCTGTCTAAGCTGGTGATTTGACGGATCTCGTCCGGCAGGCCATTCCACAGTCTGAAAGCAGTTGCAATAAATGTCCTCTGGGAGGTTGCAGTTAGTCTGGTCTTTAAAGGTTGCAATAAATTCCTTCCAGAGGACCTTAAATAGATTGGACCCAAACCATGTTGAGCTTTAAAGGTGATAACCAACACCTTGTACTGTGCCCAGAAACTAATAGGCAGCCAGTGGAGTGATTTCAGTATTGGTGTTTTATGGTAACTCCTAGATTTTCCGGTGACCAGTCTGGCTGCCATATTCTGTACTAGCTGAAGTTTCCGGGTTAAGCACAAGGGTAGCCCCATGTAGAGCGCATTGCAGAAATCGAGTTGTGAGGTTAACACGCTGGCCCCAATCAGCTGGGCCACATCTCCACTGGGATGACCAGGAAGGGATACTGTAGCGCCCGGCCTGATAGCAGTCCCGATTGTTGGGAGCCAGCCAGTCAGCCAGGGAAAGCAGGCAGGTGGGCTGGAGGGAGGGGCTGTGGAGGAGCAGCTTCAGCTGGAAGGGCAGTTCTCCTTCCCTCCCTTGAGGAGCAGGAGAGCCACAGAAGCCTGCCAGGGCACCAGGACCCCTCCACTCCCTGTCCCTCCATGGGGGATCCATCCCACACCTCCACCTGTGGGCCTCCCTTGGCCCATCCAAAAGACTCATTTTGTCCTGCTTCACCACTGCTATTCTCCAAAATTGGTTGTAACTAATTGATGATGGTCTCAGCTGGGGACTGTAGATGACATTTGTGGTTTTGGTTTGTCTTAAAGTAAATCATTCTTGGCAATTAATCTTGCCTTCTTGATTTGTTTCTTCACCTTCTTAGGTGGGGATTTTAGTTTGAGAAATACCTGTTGTAAACCTAAGAGTTGTCAGACTCTGTTTTGTGGGTCTATGCTGTATCTGCTCAAATAAAAAGCTAGTTATCCTTAAAGGTCCTGACACATTTATTTCTCTCCTCCCTTCTTCCATTTGTTTTGTATATGTAGCTCAGCATGGAGACAGATCTCTCTCCAACTAACTAACATGGCTACTTCTTTGAAAACTACCAGTTTGGACTTTGTTTCCACTGTTCCATCACACAACTATGTTTTTGCTAGGGGAGGACAGTGTTTTGCATTATGGGTTGAACCTCTTATTTAAAATAGGGATTTTATCACATGAGGCTGTAAATTGCCATTGAAACAGGATAATCATGTCTTTCACTGGGGCGTGTCACATGATGTCAGCCCTCTCCTGTTGTTCTCCCTGAGGGAGACTGGAAAGCATTTCCTTTCATTAACACAAAAACTCTGTCAATGACTTCCTTTCCCACTACCATGCTGCTACC
>NC_056524.1:227154367-227179881 GCF_019175285.1 Sceloporus undulatus | reverse complement strand
TTTTGCAGTGTGATAACTCAATTCCACTTTAATGCTTATTTTGTGTAGCCAAAGGGTGATCAGTGGGCAGGCTTTCAGAATGGCTTAGGTGCCCTTTGTGTACCAGTGATCAGGGGAGAAGGGAGAAAGGAGAATGGGGAAACATTTTGCAGTGTGATAACTCAATTCCACTTTAATGCTTATTTTGTGTAGCCAAAGGGTGATCAGTGGGCAGGCTTTCAGAATGGCTTAGGTGCCCTTTGTGTACCAGTGATCAGGGGAGAAGGGAGAAAGGAGAATGGGGAAACATTTCCATTTGACTTCCTTTCAATTGGCAAAGTAACTGAGAAACATTCACTGGCAAATGACTGACCCTACTGTAACTGTGGCTTGTAAAAAAAATCTGAGAAAAGAAAACTTTGCTCACTGCCCCTCCCATCTTCAGTTGCAGCAGAGTAGCTGTGTGTATGCGCATGTGTGCCAAACTAGGAAAATAGGTGGGGATAATGTCTTGGAGGAGTTAGTGGTTGGGTAGTCCCAAATGTTGTGTGTGACAGGCTGTTAGTGGGAATCAAGGTTTACGATGTCAGAAAGGTCCAAAGGTGTGCTAGGAAAGAGGAATATCAATTGTTTAGCGTTGAACAACTAGGTAAGCCACTCTGATAGCCTTTAGGGCTGAAGGGCAGGGTATAAATACCATAATGAATGAATGAATGAATGAATGAATGAACAAGTCCTTTATTTGACAAATATATATTACCAGCTCACCATATATTGTTATTTTATTTTAGTACATTCAAAATCGACAACATGGAAGATGGGCATTTTTTATCTCATTTTCTACATTCTAGAATGCTGTGAGCAATGAGAAAGTTGGTCAAACACTTGACCTCTGGTGAGCTGAAACTGGTTTCATAAATGCAATGCCACAGTGTGGAACATGTAATGAGAGGCTAGGATGTGTCTTTGAGGATGATATATGGAACACATGATGAGAACAGAATATTCCTTGAGCTGATCTAATGAGGAATGCATGAAGATAACATTGCTTTGGAAAGGTGCCCCAATTAGAAACATATTTTCAAAACAAGAGCTCCTCCAAACTGTCCCTATCTTGCTATTACATAAAACAAAATAATGTTTCTCCGAAAATGTGCATATTCGTATGACATTATTCTATTTATTTTATGCTCTTGTGTTTCTATTGTTTTACATGCACTGCAGAAATAATGCAGTTTGACAACACTTTAACTGCCATGGCTCGATGCTATAGAATTCTGGGATGTATAGTTTTGTGAGAGGTTTGTCAGAGAGCTTTGGTGCCACAATAAACTACAAATTCCAGGACTCCATAGCATTGAGCCATAGCAGTTAAAGTGGTGATGGATAGCTTTATTTCTGCAATGCAGATTAGGCTTGTGAAAATATATATTTTTTTGTTAACTGCTGCTAAGTTGACTTTGACTTATGATGATCCTATGATTGAAAGATATCCAAGCCACCCTGTCTTCAACTGCTCTGGTTTTGCAGTCTGAAGGCCATCCTTGATTTGAGTCTATCCATCTGAAGTGTGGTCTTCTTGTTGTCCTATTGTCCTCTACTTTGCCAAGCATTGTTGTCTTTCCTAGTGAGTCATTTCTTCTCATTACATGGCCACACTATGACAGCCTCAGTTTAGTCATCTTGGTTTCTAGGAAGAATTCAGGCTTGATTTGCTATTGAACCCATTTGTCTTTTTAGCAGTCCACAGTTCTCAAAGAATTCTTCTCTAGCACCACATCTCAAATGAGTTGATGGTCTTCCAATCAATTTTCTTCCCTGTCCAGTTTTCACTGCCATTCATAGAAATGGGAAATATTATGGCATGGACAATCATAACTTTGGTATTTAATCATATATTTTTACTCTTGTCTACTTCTTCCAAATCTTCTTCCTAGTCTTCTTCTGATTTCTTGACTGCAGTCTCTGCTCTGACTGATGATTGAGCCCAAGTATAGAAAATCTTAACTATTTCAAGTCTTCTGCCAAAATCGATCTAGTCTCTACCTCACTTGTTGCATCACCACCAGCTCCCTAGTCAACTGAGGTGCTCACTTGGTTCCACTCTGTGAGTAGAGACACTTAGAAGCTATAATGTAAAAAGCACCGGCTGATTTTCTTCTGAAATTCTTTGGTGTTCTCCATTATCCAATACAGTGGTACCTCGGGATACGAATTACCCAGGTTACGAAATTTTCGGGATACGAAAAAATCCCATAGGGAATTATTGTTCCGGGTTACGAATGTTTTTTCAGGTTACGAAAAAACTTCGGCGCTATTTTAAACGGAACCGCGGCTTTTCCCCATTAGCGCCTATGGCATTTCGGCTTACGAAGGCTTTTCGGGTTACGAAAGCGGCCGCGGAACGAATTAAATTCGTAACCCGAGGCACCACTGTATACAGTATGCTTGCAATATGATTCCTAATGTATATTGATCTCTAGGGCCTAGTGTATATTCAGTGTTTCCAATCTGTGACCGACTGTCCCCCCCCCCCCTCCAATATTTGTTGACAGATTTTGTTTAGAACTATGGTAGATTTTGTCTCTATATACTGGAGCAGGTCTATCACTATGCCATCTGTTCCTTGTGATTTGTTTCTCTCAAGTGTTCCTAGTGCATCTTCCAGTTCACTTTTTAAAATTGAAAGTTCATCTTTATATAGTTTTTTCTCAAATAAATCTGTCATCCTTTCATTTCTTCTGTGCAGTTCTTTTATATATACATTTATTTTAGTTCAGCCTATTTTTGAATTCTTACCAAGTAGCACTGGTCATATCATTTATATTTCCAATACAGCTCATTTTTTTCATTTGGCACCAGAGATGGATTTGGGGGTAATAAAATGTATGATTCCAGTATTTTTATAAGAAAGTTTCAAAGACAGACCCAGTAAAGAAAAGGGAGAACAAAGAGAAAATTAATGCTTTTGAGCCAACAATCAATAAATACAAAAGTGTTTTTTTAAATAAAATAAAATAAAAATTGGAATGGATTCCTAAAACGAAGGAAAAAACAAAACATGTGAAACAGCAGGAAACTTTTAAATGGTGTAAAGGCTATACATATTTGGAAAGAATCTAAAGTAAATTTTTCTTTTTCATTTGGTGTGTTTTCTTGCAGATGTTCTTTTTGGCTATGGGATGTGATGGGCTTGTCAAAGAAGGGAGAGAAAAGACCATATTTCACTCCTCTTTTCTGAGATTCTTGGTTCTCTTATTTAGACTGCAAGGAACCTTTGCAGAAGTTATTAGCTTTTGTTTTCTTCTGTGCTTCTCCTGTGACCCTGCACTAGCATCTTCTTCAGCATCCTTGATTTCTTCCAATTTCTATTTTGTTTTAATATTTCTCTCTTGAAAAATTCACTGAAATGTTCTTGGTTCTTCAACCTTTGTGGCTGGCTGGCAACAAGGAATCTCTTCATTATACCTCATGCTTGGAAAACATGTTTTGTTGGGTTTTATTTTTGTTTGGTTGGTTTTTGAGAGTGTTTATTCTGCAATTTCAACACTTGTGAGTTTCAGCTGTAACTTGTACAGGACTGAACCAACAGCAGCAGGTTATGTCTACCATAAAGTTTGTTAGATCTAACTAGAGTGGCTCATTGAATCTATTGCTGAATGGTGAGTCAGCATGTAATAAATCCCATTGCTGGAATGTATCTACTTTAGTCAGGACTAACAACTGGATTTTTATTTTATTTTATTTAGAATTTTTATATCCCACTCTTCAACCACAAATGCTCTCAGATACAGATTGTTAATTTGTTCTCTGCCCTCAGGCTTACAAGCTAAAAAGACATGACACAAAAGAAAAAGGGAATGTCAGTTGGGAAGGGGATCAAGTCCAGCAGATACTGCAGGATGATAGCAGAGAAGTTAGAAGGAGGGCCTTTGAGCTTCCTCTGGAGCTAGGCTTGGTGAAGCTATTCCTGACTTTCCTAGATTTAAGCTAAAAGGTTGTACTAAACCAGTATCTAGATGGATTGATTTGTCAATGGTTCTTATTGCCCTTAGTCCTATTCTTAGTGTCACCCAGAATAGATCAAATGAATCAAAAGGACTTACTTGCATATAGTTCAACTATTTTTAATTTGGTTCTGGTTTAATGGCCAGTCTTCATGGAAATCTGCTGGGGGAACTTGGGCAAGTCACACTCACTCAAGCTCAGAGGAAAGTAAAGCAAACCCCCTCTGAACAAATCTTGACAATAATAATAATAAAGTTTATTTCTATACCGCTTTTCCGCATTGATCAAAGCGGTGTACAGAACAAAAGAATACAACAATACAGCAGTACAGAATAAAAATACAATATATACATAACGATAAAACTGTATAAAAATTACAAATACAATTTAAAAACTATTAAACCAAATCAAAGCCAGCTGAGCTGATGAGCCATGATGCAAAATACATATGGGGGGGAACCACATGATATCAGAGCACATGGGGGAAAGCTTGATGGAAACCTGTGATAGATTTACGTCTGGATATTCGTAAGTCAAAAATGACTTGAAGGCACACATCAACAACAATGTTGTATGCTCACTAGAGCAAATAAAATAGTGGAAATAAGGAACCACTTTTCCAGATTACTATATTCCAGTCTAGCTCTTTCTATGGCCTCATAAGGAGAACCAATTTACTAAATTTTCTATGATAGCTTTAACTTTTCTTTAAAAAAAGAAAAAGTGCAATGATATCACTTTTTGGACCACATGTTCTAATTACAGTAATCACTAAGAACATTATCAAATGGTGATACCTCGCCACATTAACTACTTGGTTAATTGGTTATCTGTCTGTAGACAACCAGCATAGTGTGGTGGTTTGAGCAAGAAAAAACTATGATAGGTTTACCTTAGGGTTGTCATAAGTAAGAAATTACTTGGAAACACACAACAGCAGGCATGGCTAGTGCAATGAAGTAGACAAGATATTCCCCAAACATATAGAGTGTCATGGGATTTTTTACACTACACAGTTATAGCACTATGAATCCATTTTATGTATAATGGCAACATCCTATGGAATCCTGGGATCTGGAGTTTAGGGATAAGTACTTAGAATTCTTGGTCAGAGAACTGTAATGCTTCACCAAACTTTAAACTCCAGGATTCCATGGAATACAGCCATGGAAGTTAAAGTCAAAACATAGCACTGTGTGCAGTTGTCTAGTGTAGAAGGTTAGAGTTCCTTGTTAATGAACAACTTACTTTCCACATTTAAAAAAGTTAGAAAAAGAAAAGGGTGAAGGAGTGGGCGAAGAGGCAAGCAGCACATTTGAGAGCAAATTATTTTAGTGTGAGCTTTCATGCTCATAGCTATCATTTCACTTTTTCAAAAGCACTAGTAGAGTGATGTTAAATCTTTTCCTGTTTTTTTACTTTTTCTTTTCTTTTTTATTTTAAGATTCATATTTGAAGTGCTGCTTCAGTATTTTGAGAGACTTAAATATCTGCAATTACTGTGAGATATTTTTAAATTTGAATTGAACTTGTGGTCTGCTTGAAGTCTTTGGGTTTGGGGAACAGGTCTCTGAAGTTACGGATTTTTTTTTTACCCCCAAAAAATCAATACTATTTATAAAATGCCATTTCTTTTCTCAAAGAGAAAGGGAACATGAATAAAGGGAGAGGAAAATATTTTACTTCCCTTTTTTCAAACAATGGTCAATGGAAGTGTGTATGTGTATATGTGTATGTGTATATATGTGTGTATGTGTGTGTATGTGTGTGTATATGTGTGTATACACACCTTAAAGATTCTGAGAAGAAATTAACCATTTATTTCAATTTTTAAAAACTTGAGGAAACATTGGCGGGATACAGACTGCCAAAAAAGGGCAGCCTCCTGCCGCCCTGGTTTGCTCCGTGAGGGAGCCGCAGGGGACAAACCTCACAGCTCCATTGTGAAACAAAAAGAACTCACAAAAAGTGGGTTCTTCTTGTGGCGCCTTTGTGATGCCGCAATGCACCAATGGCACACTTGTGGCATCACAAAGGCGCCAGAATGTGCAGATGCTAAGTATCCATTGCATCAAAATGGTGGTGTCCATGTGTACGCACCCATAACATGCTAGTGGAGAGGCCAGTATGGACAGTGCATCCTCAGCCAACCCCTAGCACATGACGGAGGCGCCGCAAAGCCCCGTATAAATCAGGCCTAAGTGACAAAATATCACAGCAATACATGAACAGAAGGTTTGTCATTTTGTAACAACAAAAGAAACTGTAACTAAGGATAAAGCAGCAGAGTACATACATTTTTTAAAAATACCAAATATATTGCAGACAATCAAGATAATTTCTGTTGCTGAGCATTGTCAGACACATTACCCAAAATGCTACGCTTCTGGGAGGGACTTCCATGGGGGAACTGAATTTGTTCAATAGGAAGCAGCAAGAGGGCTCAGGTGTCTCTTAAAAGCCAGGTTTTCAGCTTATCTATAATGGTTCCAGACCCAGAACTAAGGACAGCAGATTCCAAATTAGTTTATTTAAAACAACAAGCTGAAATCAACTTTCACTCAAAGGCATGCACTCCCCACCCCACAAAAAATAACAAAGTGAAAAGTGTAGCTGATTGCGATTTCAGACAGTTTTAGCAGCTGGTGATATGTTACCAGATTCAGGCACAGACCTCCAATCAAAGGCAACAGTAGATGATTTTGGCTCAGCAGAGGAGTCAAGGGAGAAACAGACAAAGTATATGTCTGTACTCAGCCAAGACTGAATTGTGGCTGCCCCAAACAGGCATATTTACAGGAAGAAATGTGACCTGAGGCAGTTTCTCAGGAGTTGGAGAGGATTGTTCCAAGAGGAAGTCAGAAGTTTGGGGAAATGGCAGGGCAATCAATCCAGATATCACACAAAAAAGGTGTCATCTTCAGAGGAAAGTGCCCTCAGATCACTTATCTTGACCAACCTTTTGACATGTACCCAGTGCATAGCTCTCTGTCACACAGCTGTGTGAAGGGATTGTGCAGATTCCAGTCTCAAAAGGCCTATCCTGTCTATGTGCACTAGCACTCTGAAACCAAGCCTACCAGATCTCCATATTTGGGCAGGCTATTGTCCTTGCATCGGGGCACCTCTTGTGGCTACATGACCAGACATCACTTTTAATATCATGCTGATATCAAAGATCAATTAGGGATGATGGAGGGCCATGTGGTAACATTTAGAGTGGAAATAAAGACTTTTACAAGATAAGCAACTTTTTTACCCACACGATTGTGCCCTCAAAACTGTTTAGATGTCTCCCAGTACCTACCACTTTTTTCCTAATTTCAATAAGAAGATATGGGGGAAATTTTGCCATTTCCCCCTCCCAGGGCCATTTAAGGTCCCCTAAAGCCCCTCCCCCCAATGGTAATGACCCATTTTACAGATGAATAAAATAATCACTCTTCTGTTATGTGGTCAAAGTGGAAGACAGTCCCAAATATGGTGAAATTGTTTCTCCATGCTCTTATGGAAGGTAATTGGGGCAAAATAAATTTCCCAAAAAGACTCCAAACACCACAGAACAGGGTTGTTGCAGGTAGTAGGCAGGATTTCTCTTTCTGGCCACAATCTGTAAGTCAGAGGTGGTAATTATATAGCCCTAAAGATGCTGTTGAACTGAACAGCCCTATCCAGCTTAGGAAATGGTGACATATGATGGGAGTTGCAGTCCAACAACACGTGGAGATATACAAGATTACAACTGCAGATGTAGACTTCCACCAAGGGGAAAAATATCCTATTAGATTCAGTGAAACCTGTGTGTGTGTGTGTGTGTGTGTGTGTTTATATTTTTTCTCAAAACGATAATTGGAATGAAAGCAATTACTTACTTTTTCTTAGCTTTATGGAATAACTTTCTACTACAAACACTCATATACAGCATAGATTCCTCTTCTGAGTCAAATAAATAATGTTCTCCTACATTCTTCTAGCTTAATTTGCTGTTTCTCTTGCTGGGTCTTCCTTTGCTTCAGTATTTAGAACCTAGAAGTTATGTAAATAGTGAGAGGACAATGACATTCAAACATTTTACAATTTAGAGTTCTATATAAAATTAAGCACACTGAATAAAAAACATTTATGAGGCGTTCCAAACTGCCAGAATGTACTACCATTCAGATGCTTTGCATGCAGCTTTATATACAGCTTCCTGAACATGGGCGTACACTGTGATATTGCAGAAATGGATTAAAGTACATTGTTCATATACAACAAATATGAAATGGTGGCTTGAGTTACAGACCTATGTGACAAGAAATATCTGAATACAGGTGGAGACAAATCATGCTGGGAGAGCAATCTTTGGTTTCCAGCAGACCATAACTCTATTAAAAGGAAGTAGTTGACAGCAACAACAAAAATGTATTAATGGGATCTCCACAGCTGTCAATAATCCAAAGAACTCAACAGTTATGGTAAATGGAACCACTGAAACTTGAGGGTAAGCTCTTTTATGGCCTGTCTTAATAGAGGAGAAACATACATTGTTTCATAAGGAATGAAGACAAAGAGAGACAAATATGAAAGAGTGATGGGCTTCTCTTTCAGCATCACTTGGTTGAGCTATGCAGCATACAAATTATCAGACCCAAAGGAGTGATTAAAAGTTCATATACTTCAGAATTCGATCCATTCCCACTTTCCCAAGAGGTTTTAGTTTCAAAACAAACAGACAAGTAAACACACACAAACACAGGCTGCACCACAAATAACTTGCAGGTGGGCACCTTTGAATCCATTCTTTTGAAATATGTTATATATTATAAATATGTTCCTGAGTTCATTCTTTCTCGTGTGCACTTTTAAAACAAATTTTATCCACCTGTGTGGTCCCTTGGGAGGGGCAATATTTCTCACAATCATTTGTTGAAAAATATTTTTAGAAGGTCAGAGAGCTAAAATCAAAACATTCCAAAGTCTTGTCAAATTAATAAACTCCTTAATAGAATTCCAAAAAGCCAAAAAAGTGGCAGCTAACGAGGCTTCCCAAGTTATGGAGTTGCACAAGTTGGTGTCACAGCACAACCAAAAAGAGGCTGTTCTATATAAAAGCCAACTAGACTTTTGACTGCAACAGAAAGCGGAACAATTTGTCTGATAACAGATGCAATGGATGAAGAGTAAGGGTAAGCAATTAGTCATCCTTCAGATGTTTTGGACTGTAGCTTCCCTGATCTTTAGCCATTGACAATACTAAGACTTAAGGGCATTTTATCCCAAAACATCTGAGGGTGTTAAATTGCCCACCTGTATATTTTACAGGTAGAAGAAGGCATTCTCTGAGACATAATAATTAGAGATTATTTAGTTAGAGGTTTATAGGTGACAATCAGACCTTTGTTATATATTGTAAAAAGCAAGTCTCAGACATCAGTCTGGCAGCTGCATTTTATACCAGCTGACATTTCTGAACTATATAATATATGTGACAAGGGTAAAATGAAGTGCAAATTTCCTATGAAGTTTCTTCATGAAAAATTAAATCTGGTCCTGCTTGTAATGCTCCCAAAATCAAAACTAGTAACTAGTGCAGATCCAGTTTTTCCAGTTATATTGTGGTCAGTAGATTTAACCAAATAATAAGGTATACAATTGACAACCTAAATAATGATTAAAATATTACCTTCCATTACATGGTGTTTTTTTTATTATTATTGTTTATTCCATCTTCTACCAGCACAGCTATAGAGAATATTTAGCAATAAGCATAGCTTGGAAAAGTAATTTAAAATTTTGTATGGGTGATTTTCAGAGCTGCAGTCTTAAACAAACAAAAAAACTTTTCCAAATTCTGAAAGAAATCCCTAGGATTGAAGCAATTCATTGAGTGGAAGGGAATATTGGTAAAAGAGCTGCATATTCCCTCTGTCTCTTGAACATCCACTTTCAAGCTCTACTGTTCAGTTTTTCTTTCTTTGGAGTGCCTGAAAATTACCCAGTGCTTCAGCTATTGTGTGGCTGGAAAGAGCTTGGCAAGGTCTCTGTGTGGGAGAGCTCTCCAAGGTGATGAAATCTTTTCGAAGCACTTGTCTAGTGGGAGGACAGCAAACAGAACAAGTCCAGTAGGGCTCTCTTTTCTGATGCCAAAGATTAGCCGTTAGAGATCAGTTTTCACTTCTTCCTGGCAAATAGCAAGTTGTAATACTGTATCTATAACTGCAAACTTCAGGAGCCCCTTCTCAATGGGGAGCAGACAGTCTTTGTATGGCAATGATTGTGTCATGAGGTGGGAAGAACCTGAAACACCCCAGTGCAGGGGTCTTCAGGCAAAAAGACCGAATGCCATGCCATTTTTGAGCACTGAGCTCCTAGTAATTGGTATGTATACATATAGCAATTTGCTCACAGCCACTGAATTAATAGCACACATACACTTAGTGTTCAATCTGTAGTGTGAGTTTAAGCATAAACATTGCCCCCATGAGATTTTCCCTGGTGCCATAGTCATCAACCTGATGACTCAGCTATTACCACCAATGCATTTACTGGACACAGTGGATTGAAAGACTGATAGCACATTATGAAATTGAGGGTATACATCTAGGCCTATCTGCCTCCATAAATCATTGTGCAATTTTGGAGAAAATATCATAAAAAACTAATAAAAACATCTGAAATGGAACATTTTTCATATTTTGGTTCAGAGTACCTGTTACAATACAATACAACATCCTGTTATAACTGCTGTGCATTGGAATGCTCCGTAAAACCACTTACATTACTATGGTGCTGTAGATGGGTTTTGTAAAATATTAATGCCAAGGAGTGAACATAAATAGGAACAGTTTTGAATTACAATGTGGTCCATAATGCATGATGTTAGAAAATAGAAAGTCTGCAAGTACTTCACACACCACACTGAGTTATTTTAGGTGGCCTTGTGTATTTGGGTTTCTATGGTATGGTGGAAAGAAGTTAGCCACTAGTCAAATATTACTGCTTATTAAATTAACATGGGAAGTTTAATCTTAGCCTAATTTTTTCCTAAGAAAATTGAGCTTTTCATTAGATACCCAGAAAGAGAAATAGAATAGGATATTCCTATCTTGACCAAAAAATAGGAAAAGCAATATGTCAGGACTGAAGAAAAATTAAGTAAATGACCAATGTTATCATAACTTGCTACTCAGGCAGATTCTCTTTTCTTATTTCCAAACATATAAAACAGCACAGAAGTAGTTTTTTGTGGGTTTTTCGGGCTATGTGGCCATGTTCTAGAAGAGTTTCTTCCTGATGTTTCTCCAGCATCTGTGGCTGGCATCTTCTCTGAAGATGCCAGCCACAGATGCTGGTGAAAGGTCAGGAAGAAACTCTTCTAGAACATGGCTACATAGCCCAAAAAACCCACAAAACACTATGGATGCCAGCCATGAAAGCCTTCGACTTCACAACACAGAAGTCAATTTCAATCACATTCATATATCATATTCACAAATTTGCTTTCTTGGAACCTTGATTTCCAACTTCACAGGAATTGGTTGTATAAACATGCAGTCATACTGTCCCTTGTCACAGTTTTAACTTGATTCTATCCTAATTTAAAAATCTGTATGTATTTGCATTATATATACACTATGCTTTCACATCCTTGGTCTATAAAGCCAACAGTAGTAAGCTCACCCAAATGTTACTTATATATCTAAAAACATATTTCCAATTGAAATAAACTTTTTGCCTTCCAAACAACACATTAATTTGTGTAAGTCACCATGGTCTATTAATTTCAGTATCCAATCATTAGTAGCTGGTATTATCAGGTAGATTCTCCAAATGGTTTTGAACTCTGATTTTCTAGGATTTTAAATCAAAGTTTTAGAAGAATTACTTGGCCATGCTGGCTGGAAATATCTGGAAGATAAACGCTAAAGAAGTAACATTTCCATGGATACCATGGACAGCCCCCCCCCCCCCCCAAAAAAAAATGGGTTCTTGAACAGATCAGACCAGGGCTCTCCTTGGAAGCTAAGATGATCAAGTTGAGACTATCATACTTTGGCCACATAATGAAAAGGCACAGATCACTAGAAAAAACAATAGTGCTAGGAAAGGTAGAGGGCAGAAGAAAGAGAGGAAGACCACTAACCATATGGATAGATTCAATTAGGGGGATTATGGACAAGGGCTTGCAGGATCTGGACAAGGCAGTGGAAGATAGGGATTCTTGGAGATGTCTCATTCACAGGGTCACATCTAGGGTAGCCAACAACAAATCTAGATCATGTGGGGAGCTTTCAAAAAAAAGGAGACACTCCACTAGAGATATTTATCTCCAACTCATAAGGAGTGCTCTCCATCATTTGATTAATCTCAGTGCCTGAACAGGGCTATTGCATTAATGACAATAAACAATGACACAACAATCAAATGGAAACTGTCACTTAGTTGAACCAAAACACTCCAAGATCTATCAGAAGCATTATAGTTCATGTTTATTTTTTAACTTGATATAAACATGAAGTATGATGTTTCTGATAGATCTTGGAGTATTTTGGTTCAACTAAGTGACAGTTTCCATTTGTTTTAAGACATCTGCACTCAGATGAAATATTAAGTATAAAATTTACATGTGTAAAATTGGTATTACATCTTCCACAGGGTATTAAAATGGGAAGGACATCTATGAAGGACCTAAACAAGATCCTCAAGTGTAAAGATGTATCAATTAATATTAATGTTATGATTGTCAGTGCCATCATATTTCCCATTTCTATGTATGGGTATGAAAGCTAGAAAGTGAAGAAAGCTGATGGAAGAAAATCAACTCATTTCAAATGTGGTTCAAGAGAACAGTTCTACAGATAGTGTGGACTAATAAAGATATAAGCAACTGGGTAGTAGAGCAAATCAAACCTGAACTCTCCCTAGAAGCCAAGATGACTCAACTGAAACTGTGAAGTCAAAGGCTTTCATGGCCAGCATCCATAGATTTTTTGTGGGTTTTTCAGGCTATGTGGCCATGTTCTAGAAGAGTTTCTTCCTGACGTTTCGCTAGTATCTATGGTTGGCATCTTCAGAGAATGCTACCAAAATGTCAGGAAGAAACTCTTCTAGAACATGGCCACACAGCCCAAAAAACCTACAAAAAACAAACTGAAACTGTCATACTTTTGCCATTTCAAGAGAAAAAATGACTCACTAGAAATTAAAAAAAATAATGCTTGGTAAGGTAGAAGACAATAGGAAAAGAGGAAGACCACATTCCAGATGGATAGACTCAGTCAAGCCACAAGGCTGAGTCTGCAAGAGCAGGGTTGTTGATGACAAGATGACTTGGAGGTCTCTCATTCATGGAATTGCCATACGTTAAAGCTGATTTGGTGGCAGTTAACAAATTAAAATTGTTGTGGTCAAAACTAGAAGCATTCCCTCACATTTGCGGCAACAAAACAGATTGTAGGAGTAACAATCAATTTGCTCACCTCATTCATATGGTCTTGTTGTCACTAGACAGCTGGAAAACTACAGAAGTAAGACAACAGAGAAGCACTAGCTCTAATATGCTCCAGAATGGAAAAGCTGGACTAGAAAACCTATGCAGAAATATGAGACAGAAAGTGATGAGATTATGAAAATAAAATGTTGTACATAGAAACATAGGAACTGATACAAATGAAGATTGCATTGATATTTATGACAGAGATATTACACATTTCTAGTTAACATGCACAAAGAGAGAAAGGTCACACAAATCCTTCAATGACAAGATCCTACATGCAAACATGCAAAGTAGTGTTGTTAATTAATCTCCCTGGAATATAATGGTTGCAGGTTCCTTCCCTCAACCCCTGCTTTTAAATTCTCTATTTAAATCTCCATTTGTAATCCCCAAATGGAAGATCAAATGTACTTGATTGGTCTCCCTTTTTGCTTTTTTCACCCTTTCTATTGCTTTCCAATTTTTCACGAATTGGTTATGCTTTGACAGCATTAGAAGGTGATGGACTCCTTCACTTAAGGCTCTAAAGTAATGGGAAAACAGCTACCACTTAAAGGTGCTGTGGAAATGGATCTTCTGCAGTTGCAGAGGGATTAGAGGTCTCTTTCTACTCTGTAGTTATGTGTTTCAGGTTCCATTTGGGGTATTTCTGCACCCCACAACACACACTATGCAAGGACACGATATTTAAAATTCTGCTTTCTTTATTCAATAATGTGCTATCAAATAATAAAGGCAATTGTGGCTTTTTATTTCTTTTATAAATATCACTTTACATGCTGCCA
The DNA here is from genome assembly GCF_019175285.1 of Sceloporus undulatus. Taxonomy (NCBI): domain Eukaryota; kingdom Metazoa; phylum Chordata; class Lepidosauria; order Squamata; family Phrynosomatidae; genus Sceloporus; species Sceloporus undulatus. Next base: position 227,165,631 of record NC_056524.1, on the reverse strand, counting down.
CTGCACTATTTAGCTGATGAAGAAACTTCAGGACATCTATAGGTGAACAAATAGCACTAGCTACTATGGAAGAGAATGTTAGTGTGAGTAGAAAACTCTGTGTACATTCGTGCCCCTTCTTTTAGCAGTTGTTGTCCCTGTAGAGAATGTTCAGAAGTATGCATTTTCTGTGCTATTCATACATATGTGTATTCCTCACATATACAAGCAGATTAATTAATCAAAACAGCCAGTAACAATACCAGACCGATGGTATTATTTCCTGGTTCAAAATGCTTGTACTGGCATTTAAACTGCTGAATAGTTTGGAGGGGTATCTTGTGGCAGGAACTGAAAGCTTATCTTTTTCCTATCCAGTGTGATTGGAGTAATCTCACAAGATATTGTCCCCACTTGCACCAAAATGGCTTGTCCTCTTTACTTTCCTAACAATGCTGAGGCTGTAGATTTCTTTCAGCTGCAATATACAGACAAGAGAAAAGCTTCATCTCCCCATACACTGATTCAGTGGGTCAGTTTTCTCTTCTTGAGACTCTGGTTAGCTTCAAAAAAGCCTCACCAAAAATTTCAGTTGACAGTTATGTCCAAACCTGTTTATTTTTAAAAAAGAAATTAATACAATTGTTGTAACGTATGAATGTTTAAAACAAACTTATTCCAGTCAGTTTCAAGTATCCTATGCATACTAATGGTGTGCCATTAGAGGCTTCTCCACAAACACATTGAAAATGTGTACTGAGTTCATTTGGAAAATCTCAGTTCTCAGACACTTTTTCCATGTTAAGTGGTACAGTCTATTTGTTGTAGTTGTTTTTGGTCTAGTTTGCCCAAGTCATTTTTTACTAATGGTGACCTTAAGAGAAAACTATCATGGGACTTTCTTGGCAAGTTTCTTCAGAAGGGGTTTGCCATTGCCGTAGTCTGAAGCTGAGAGAGTATGACTTGCCCAAGGTCACCCAGTGGGTTTATATGACTGAGCTGGGATTTGAACCATGGTCTCCAGATTCATAGTCCAGTACTCAGACCACTATATTATATTGGCCCTCACAGTCTATTTTAGCCTATTTAAAAGTTGTATCAGCATTGCTGGAGTATTCAGGTGAGGTAATTTACTTTTCTGGTAGGATGGGGGATTAAATGGTGATCTAGGGAGAATTTGGAGGGACTAAGGGCAGCAAAAGCAACTTTTGAAGTGGGGTGTTATGCTCCAAGGTTGCACAATGCCTACCCTAAAAGGCAACAAAGAAAACTTGTGAAAATGAAAAATGTTTTCCCCATGAGAAGGTTCTCATTCATACAAACATCATGATAATAAACTGAAATACTTTGCAACAGACCTAGAAGGAAAAGCATAGCAGAATGCCAAACGTTCTTAAGAACATATAACTGGTGACAAAGATATGTATTTGTCAAAGAAAAGAATACAGATTTGTTTATCTGGGAGAAGTGAATGGATGGGCATTAAGGGACAACTAAGTGGAAATAACTATACATGCCTACACACTCTGAGTCCACTTGGATTATGGAAGACTTGAAATTCATCCTGTTTCCCAGAGCAAAATTTATATGCTATCCAAACACACCTGAAGTGCTTTTAAGCCACATGATTTACAGTACTGACAAATGTGGTGTATCTTCACAATGACATTTTTTTCCTACTGCTTAGATCCTTTTTCACCTGTAGCCTTAGCCTCACTTCCATCAATCTGTTCACTTTAGGAATAGTTTTAACAGTTTTACTACCTGCAGGCAGCAGCATATCTATTGGTATCATTCAGAGCTGTACAAGAGCGGGCATCTACTACATGACTATTTTCCCTAGCCTTATCGATTGCACAGAAAGGAGGAAAGTGACTTGAAACTAAATCACTGAAGAGTAAATCTGAGCTGCAAACATTGTTGAGTATAGGTAGGCAATACACCAACAGAATCCCAGTACTATCCTAGTCACCCACCTTTAAGTACACACATTCAATTCCATCAGGCTGTGAGATGGGGCCCCTGGTGAGAGAGATGGAATCTTAACATCCACAGCAACTCCACCTCCCAAGCCTTGCCTGCTGCTCCATGAAAAACCCAGATGGACAAAGCTGGAGATCTTAACACATACACACACAGCTTCATCCAGTCTGGTTTTTGTGATACAAGCCAGGTCAGCATGTTCCTCAAAGACCAAGTTCTGGATCAAAGATCCCATTTACCAATCTGTCTTTAAACAATAGCATTGTCAGTTTAGGAGGCCTGTTGACAAGGATATCCAGACTATTTGAGGTGGGAGACAGTTTGGGGCAATCAACACTCTGTGGCTGTCCGCTCACCTATGCTGATGGCTTTGTCTCCCTATGCTGTTTCTCCGTCTACCTATTAATGTTGCAATGGATGCTCCCTTGGCAGCTCCTCCTGCCATGATGCTTGAATATTCCATGTTTCTAGCCAGTAGGAGAGTTAAACATTAATTTAAACAGGAGGTAATCCCTCTTTTCAGATCCAGGGGAGCATTATCCTGCCAGTATGTAGCTGGGATGATGGTGATGTTTCTTCTCCCTGGTGTGTTGACTCCCTCAGGCCAATTCTCTTCTTTTCCTTTTGATTTTAATTTGTTATTATGATCTATATTTATATGGTTTTATTGTGGTAATTTTATTCAAGGAGGGAGGCTGAGGGTGAGGGTTGGGGGGATTCGGAGGTTTGTTTTGTTTGATTATTTTGTATTGTATTAACCTGTATTGTTACCTGCCTCAATCCCCAAAAGGGAAGAGACGGGATATAAATACATTATTATTATTATTATTATTATTATTATTATTATTATTATTATTGCTCCCCATTAAAGCTGGAAATAAAATAGGACCTAGAAACTTTCTGATATCTTTGTATCTTTGAACCCTTATTTATCCCAACCCAATAATGTACTCAGTAAACATAGAAAAGTGAGACTTTCTCACTGCCCATTCCTCTTCCATACCATACACCTGCTTCAGTAGCTACATTGGAGAGTCATTAAAGTAGGTGTCTGCTGCACAAACTGCTATAAGCAAATAGGGATTCTATATCAATAACACTAGATGCACAGTCACTGTGGGTATGGCTGGCAGAAATACTGACATGTCCAGTGGGTGTTTTAAGTTTACATTTGTGCACATGAAGAACATATCCAGAGGGGTTCTGATAATCTCTCCACACCTACCCAAATCATGGCTAACATGAATCAACCAGGCTTTGGAAGTGGCTGGTGATATATTGTTTTCCATACCCATACCCTCAATTAGAATTGCTGAGTCGTAATTTCTTGCCACTGAAATCAATGGACTGAATCATGGCTATTTTGTCCCTTGATTTCAATGGGACTGAAGCAATTGTATGAATGTCTATTCAAATGTGATTCCTACTGAGTTCAATGGATGTGTATAGGATTTCTCTTACATGTGTATAGGATTTCAGCCTTAAGCTATTTTAACCAATTATCCATTATGTTTACAAATATTTATGTTACTTTTAATTTTTATTATTGGATATACTGTTTAGGTTTCATACTGTAAGCATAACTATTGGTGGCATAGATCTCCATAAATTGTATCTGATCTGAATCAAAATAACCGATAAACTGCCAAAACTAGTTATCAAGAAATGAAATGCCAGAAGAAAGTTGAATGCTTAATTAAAGGAAATGTCATGCTTTTATTCTGAGAAGATATATATCTATTATATCTGGTCCAGGCTTGGTCCAGGCCTCGGAGGTGGAAAAGATCTGTGGACCTTCATCCTATTCCCCACCACCACTCCTTTCCTTTTGTGTCGTGTCTTTAGATTGTAAGCGGGCAGGGAACCGTCTGACTAAAAAATGATGTAAAGCGCTGTGTAAACTTACAGCGCTTTATAATAAAGTTTAATTATATATATATATATATATATATATATATATATATTATTGATTAAAAACAAAAATAAACATCCAAAATTTCATATACATCCAAAAATAAATTTCAAATTATACAAGCATTCTTATCCTATAATTACCTATTACAACACTTCCAAAGACAATTTCTTTTCCTACCTATTTTGTCTTATTTTTACTAGTTCTTATCTCTATTTATTTATCTCCTTAAGATTCATATATCACTCCTATATATTTGTGTCTATTTCTATCTATATCTTATTTTAACCTTATTATACTATATTGTCACAATTTCTTATAATTTACATTTCAATTTATATATAACCAAATATTGTTAAACCTCAAAGATGACCGTCTGTATACTTGCTTTTTTTTCTTCTGTTATATATTTTTCCCACAATTCCCATTCCTTATGAAAAACTATTAGTGATTTTTTCTTTAATAATGCAGTTAGTCTGTCCATCTCGTACAGCTCCATCACCTTCAATCTCCATTCATCTACCTCAGGTATTTCTTCTTTCTTCCAATACTTTGCAAGGACCATTCTCACTGCTACAGTTACATGGAATAACAGTTTACCTTCTTGCTCTTCTAATTTGGTGTTATCTGTTATGTTCAGGAGGTACATTTTAGGGTCCATACATTCTTTAATACCAATATCCTTTTCGTTTCTGAATGTATGTTATTCCAATATGTTATAACCTTTCCACAATTCCACCAACAATGCATATACGTTCCAATATCTTTCTGACATTTCCAACATTTATGTCCATTGTTTTTATTTATTTTGGATAATTTAAAGGGGGTCAAATACCATCTGTATTGTGATTTATAGAGGTTTTCTTTTAAATTTATATTTAATGATTGTTTTATTTGCCCAGACTAGTTATCAAGAAATGAAATACCAGAAGAAAGTTGAATGCTTAATTAAAGGAAATGTCATGCTTTTATTCTGAGAAGTTTAACATGCTACATTTTGGACTGTTAATGGTAAAGCTCTTCATCTCATCACATGTGGATTCAAAACACTTGCAGTGCTTACAGATGGCTTTCTAGTACAATATATATATTGGCTTTTTCCAGTTACAATAAATTATTATGTCTCTTTACTGCTCATCCTTCACTCTTGTTCTCCATACCTTTCTCATATAATATTATATGAATCTTCGTTCGTGAAGTAAAACCATATATATATATATATATATATATATATATATATATATGCCACCATTATTGCCATTTTCAATATGTTTAGTGTGGTGTTAAAGTACAGTATATTATTTTAAAAAAAACCACATTATCCTAACAGCATATTTGTGATCCATACATCTTCCAAAAATCTGTCAGTTCTAGAAAACTTCACTCCACATAAGGTTAATTTAGTTATACATATTAGATATGTAGACTATTCTGTCCTTGAACCTGACTGTGAGTCACAATGCCTTATAAATGCTAACTGATTGTTTTAATGATTAGATGTTATTTTATTATTGTCATGGGGTAATTTTAAGATGTATGCTGAAGGGAGGGATAATGGGTTTTAATTTGTATTGTTGTACTGTTGTGTTTTATCACCTTGCACCTTTTGGAAGAGGAGGGATAACAAATTATTATTGTTGTTGTTGTTGTTGTTGTTGTTGTTATTATTATTCCTTTGTGTAATTATGATAAACCTAATATTTCCCCAAACCCATTCAACATCTCCTTGACCAAAACAATCCTCCCACCTTTCCACAACATGACTAGGCATCTGTTAGTACAAAAATCTGAAGTGTAGAATGTTCACAGCTGGCTTTCCCCTTTTAATCCTCTTTAAGCTATAGGTACACAGAGAAATCACCTCAAGATCATTTCAGTCCAGTATTTTCAGTCCATTTCTGTGAATTTCCCGGCCCCTATAGGATTTGGCCCTTACCTCTGAATCATTTACAAAAAACTGATGACGGTGCTATTTGCCCGCCCAGAAGCAGAAAGGGTAAGGTCACAATGTTGGAGGGAGGAGGCAGAGTGAGTGAGTGTTCAGCCCGGCTCTACCGCCTCCTCTCCTCTTTTGTAATTGTCCTCTTTCATGGTATTGTCTCTGGGTGGTGCCTTAAACTAATGGGTTTAATTGGTTTAATTGGTTTTATCAAATTTCTGTGTTTCAAGGGAAGATATGTTGTTTAATGTAATTGTCCAGTTGTCATTGAGTTGACTTAATTGGTATTTTTATTAGACACTTGTGGGCAGGTGCATTCAGAGAAGAGAGTTCTTGGGGAATTATCATGAGCCCATAGGCACCTTTTTGGTGAAAGGGATATTCTGGACTTACCTCTTTTGTCCTGGGACTCAAGAGTGAGACAGGGAACAACCCTTAGGGCTGGGTGTGACTCGTTTTTTGCCTACAGGACTCAGGGTTTGAGGAGGGACTCAGTATGGAAGACTTCCTGCATTTAGGATGGCCAGAGATAAGCCAGGTTTATGACTTCACTCCAGGGTTTTGTGGCTTGCCCTTGAAATACTGAAGAGGTGGTAAAAATGTCCCTGATTTGCTATCACCCAATCGTTGAAGCTTTGGTACAGATGGAGTTCAACTATCTCATAAAGTGGCCCTTTAGTAAACCTACACATACTTGTTTCTGTCTCCTTCTTCAACTAATCATATCCATGACTGCAAAATCATTCTTTTTCTTTAATTGGCTGGTGAAGAGGCAAATCAAGACAGAGTGCCACAAGTGTCCATCACATGCAAGCTGCTTTGGTGAGGTACTCTTAAAATATACATTCCTGAAAAGTAAAAGATAGTTAATTCTGTGTTTCATTTTATTTTAAAAGTAACTGAAAATTTTTGCAGGTGTCTTTGTTGGATTCTTAAATAAATATATTCAGCTGGAAACTGAAATTCATTTATTTATTTGCATAGCTTGGACTGACATGTTGCTTTTGACAACTACATACATTCTACCATTCAAGGATGTTCTCAGCACAGACTTCTCAAAAGGCACAAACCAAAAGCCTGCATTCCCATGTTACTTCTAATAACTATAATGACATGCTAAAGGCATAGATAACTGAACAGAGAGCGAATCCAGAGAATCGTCTTAGCACTGTTTGATTATGGTTGACTCCTTTATATTCATTCTTCTTAATAGTAACTTTGTCAATTCTCCTCCTGGGTGCACATACATCATGACAGATAATGGGGAAATCAGTCTTGATAGCCTGATACAGGAACATGAGTTGACTGTAGTACTATAGCCTCACGTTTATCAAGGAGGACAGCACCTTGAATTGAGTTTGGCTTCAAACTGATAACTAATGGAACTGGTAAAGGATCAGTGTAACATAGCTCAAGTGGGAAGCTAGAAAGATTCTTACAGCTACGTTTGGGAACAATTGAAAGTTGTTGACAGTCTGCAGGGGCAGCTATCCCTAAACTACATTACTTAATCTAATTGGAGGCAACAAGAGCATGATTGACTGAGGCCAAGCTGATAGAGGTGCCCCATTCCCTATTTATAGTTAGCAGAAAAGAAAATGCACCACAGTGAAACAGGTGTGCCAAAGCTACCAAGACCAAGTTATATGCTGTGCTTATTAATGTATGAGGCAGTTAAAGGCACTGACTATCCACCAGTCTTAGGAGACTTCTAAGACAGCTGGAATGCAAAACATAAATGGCACAATTTATTCCAGCATGGGCACAGAAACATGACTGGAGTAGGGAGGGCTGTTCAAGTATATGGGATGCCTAAGATCAGTTGCTTATTTCCACAGCAGGCTAGACAAGTGCTCAAGCAATTACCTATTTCTTTTGCCAAGAATAGCCCCTTCTATTCAGTCAAGAGATGTCCCTTGAAAAAAAATAGGAGAGTGTTTAGGAAGCACATACTGGTTTTACATTTATTATATGCTTTTGTGCAAATAAGAGAAAAAGAGAAGCAACACCCTGTTATGATCCAGGAGGATCCATTTGTATGTATACTTTGTGCCTACAGTGGACTATACTCACTGTTGCCATCTTTTAGTAACAATATTCAGGACACAAACTACACCTTATATACCAGAATAACAGCACTGTGGCTCTAATGTATACTTGTAGAGTATCACACACAATAGGGAGGAATTCCTGTTGACCAGTGCAAGGGTACAAAAGAAAAATTACCTGAATTTGAATTCAAGATCATGTTTGGAAAGCCACATTTGCAATTTCAAACCCACATAATAAGAATAATTGTCCACACAATATCATTTCACACAATATACAGACTAATTGACTCAGAGGCCATGTGGAGGAGATTCATGCTAGATATGTTCTTGTAAATATGCACATTCAGATATACATAGCTACCTTATAGTGAGTCAGAGCATTGTTCCATCTGGGATGGTTCTGAATCAGTGAAGTCTTTCACAGCTCTTCTACCTGATGTTCTTTAACTGAGAATGATTGGGACTAAACATAAAGCTTTGTGTGTGCAAAATACATTTTCTAGCCCAAATCTACAACCTTCTCCTTAAAGACTGACTTCAGAGTCATGTGAAAGGACTTCATGTAGTTATGATCACAGTAGGGCACTTTTGCACATATCATCCAGTGCTTTGACTCAGTGTTAGGATTATTTTCTTAGTTGGCACTGGCTGAATCAAGTCATCTAGAAGTACATGCCCTTGCCAAGTCACATGTTAATAGTGTGGATGTGTCGTCTGCCACCAAATGCTGGCAATAAAATGGCCCACTTTTTCAATATGGAAGACAAAGACTTTCAGGCATGATATCCTTGGGGAAGTAGTCTTGCCACCGTTTTAACTTTCTACAATTCCCCTAACCTTGAACCATATTAGGGTATTGTGGGAGGAATTTGGAATGACATGTCTAGATGCCTAATGGCTTAGTGCACTGCTACCATAGCCAGGCAAGCCCTCTAGTAACCTGACAGAGCCATCAATAAAAATTGCTCATCCTAAAGTGCCAAAATAGTTGCATACAAATCATGCTCTTCTTGGTTACCATGTTTGGCAACTCATAATATGGCAGCCAAAGTACCAAGTATATGCTTTCATCATAATGGTTATCTATGAAACCAAGATCATGAAATTTTTATGGCATTGCTGTTGTTCTCTTATAATTGGGCTATAATTGGGCCAGATGAATTAGACATTTGAAGTAATGCAATGAAGGAAGATTTATCTGAACCTTTTCAGACCTTACAGCTTTCTTTTTTAAAAACATCTAAATACTTTCAAGTTTGTTTCAACAAGATTGCTCCATAATTACATGAGAAGACAGGCTGTAGTCTTTGGTCATTTTGCAACTATCTAATTTGTATCCTTTTTTATTATTAAATTAGGTGACATTATTGAAAGCAGTCATGGCATTTAAAAATGCCTCAGGGTGGTTGGTTCAGGGAAAGTTCATCTTTAAAACATTTACAAAAGGGGAGCAAAGGGAATTTAGTTATTCTAATTGACAACATCTTAACAGAGGTCATCTGAACCCCAAATGGTATGAATTATATACAATATATAAATACAAGAAAAAAGAATCACATTTGACTAATAGGAAGTCAACCTGAGTTACTTTTGAAATAAGCCAAGATAGTTTCACAGTCATTATAGCTGTGAAAATGAGCACCAACTGCATTATAGACTACTATCAAAAATTCCTTATCTATCATTAGTTGCCTACTCTAAATGAAGCTATTTGACACTGTAAGGCCTCTGTAATGTTCAACTGTAGTTTTAAATTGACTTTTGAACTCTGCGGTCCAAAACACTGCTGAGATAATCCAGTTTGAGACCATTTTAACTGCCCTGGCTCAGTGCTAGAGAATCCTGGGAAATGTAGTTTATTGTGGCACCAGAGCTCTCTGAGAGAAGGCTAAATGTTTTACAAAATTACAGTTCCCAGAATTCCCTAGTATTGGGCCAGGGCAGTTAAAGCAGTCTCAAACTGGATTTTTTTTCGCAGTGTGTTTTGAACTTTGGTCTCTTTTCCTTTGACTACAATTCTGATGCCTATCTAGACCACATCTTTTTAACTAAATCCAATCAAGGATGTATCATTCAAGCATTTGGACCAGAATGGAGAGAAGTGTGGATCTTTGGATGTTGCTGGATTGTTACCCCCTGATCCTTTGTCATTGGTTATGCTGTCTAGGGCTGATAGAAATCCAACATTTAGAAGGCTGTAGTTCGTCTCACCTTGATATAGATCAAAGCTCATTTGCACCTTTATCTTGAAAAAATAGATCAATATTAAAGGCCCTCTATTTCTATCCTGAGGGGAACAGAAGAGAGTTTGGCTGCATTGACAGTTGCCTAGGAACAATATTGTTGAGACACCATGGGTGACTATAGACTGCTGATATCAGAAGTGGGAGTGCTGGGACCTAGTGTTAGATATAGTGGGATGAATAGGCTGCCAAAAGTGTTAAGAATTTAAGCAAGAAAATAAAGGGATCAGAGACTTTGCAGGGAAAGCAGAAAAGAGTGTGGTCCAAGACTGCTGAGGGAGAAGATGTTCCAAGCTCTGTTCTCAAGAGCTAATGGGGCCAGAGAGAAATAATTAGTCACCTAGTAGGAAATGTTGGATAATGAGAGAAGAATGTACCTTTGGCCCAATCTGGGAATTAAAAAGGAAAAAATCACTGGGATCCATGTGAATGATTTTGATACATTACTAACTTAAATTATATTACATTTACATTATAAGTGAATTTTTCTGATTAAGCGTGGAAATCTCTGATTTCATATGCAGAAGTAGTCTGATAAAAGTGCATTTGGCTAGATAAATCTCCCAAACTGAACTGAAAGACCAAAGTACAGTATAAGTGCATGTGGCCTAATTTGTAAATCTAACATGTGAGAAAGTATAGACTTTGCTGTTTAGATGGCATGGAAGTTAAGGCAAGTGGTTTAATGTACAGTTTCAATTTTTTTCAGTGTTTATAGCTTAATTACCTCCCAAATAGACTACTTTAATGAGCATACATACAGATAATCTTCAAAATTGTTTCAAATTTTACACCATCTACAGCTGGCCAGATTATTGCCAGGTATGGGCTTTAGATCCTACATTTCACTGGTCCTTAACCACCTGTACTGGTTTCCAGTTCACTTTCAAGTTCATCTTAAGAGTCTGAAAAAGGTCCCGTGAAATCCTATACAGTCTGAGGCCAGGATATCTGAATGACCATTTCCTCTCATGTAAGCCTCCCCAGAAAATAGAATCCTCAGTGGAGGTTTCTAAAATGTCTCACCATCCCAAGAAGCTAGGTTGGTGTGTAAATACTTCACAAGAGAAGTCAGGCTGATTCCTGGACTCAAGCTGTTTTGAATTGACTATGGCTTTATAAAGCTGTTGATCCTTAAAATCAGCATGGTTTTTCTG
>NC_056524.1:227152405-227154357 GCF_019175285.1 Sceloporus undulatus | reverse complement strand
ATTATTATTATTATTATTATTATTATTATTATTATTATTATTATTATTATGTGAGTTTTTTCACATGGTTTTAGTCTGTTTTAATGTCTTTAATTTAATTTTATCTGTTTTGCATTTACTGTATATCACTTTGGAAACTCCAATGGTCTGAGTGGGGATAAAATAAAACACTGTTAACTCTTACAGTACCTCAAAGCAAAAACATCACCAATTGCTTTTGGGAAGCTCTTGCTCACCATAGTTCTGCTCCAGCTTCTGTCCCCAAGGCATTTAGGCTCAGTCTATACAGCCATCCAAAGGGAGCTAGCAAGCCAGTATAGGAGGCTACTTTTGTCTTCTCACACTTGTATGCTCTAAGAGGGCAAGTGGACAGTGGATGCTGCTGTAAGGTTTGAGAGACACCTATTAGGCTTGCACAGAATCATAATCAGATTACTGATATAAACCATAGTCATAATCATAATCATGTAGGAGGCCTTGAGGCTGACAATTAACATGAAGCATGCTAAAAGCCTATTATATCCTTAGCAAAGATTATGCAGAACTGAACCAACAAAAAAGAAGGATGTAAGATTGGGCCAATACTATGGTCAGATAGGGGTCAATAAGAAGTGTGGAAATCAGGGTAGTTTTGTCTAACAGAGGATGTAAATAACAACCAAGGTGGATGGGATAATGATGCACTAGGTGACATGTGGTATTGTGACACACACAAAATGGGCATGAAGCTATTAGAATGAGCAAGAGATTTGCATATCCACCAACATTTCTCAGATGAAAACTGGGACATGGAAGGCCTAGCAACATTAGATGGTGGCCAAGATTGCAAAAATCATTAATGAGAAAGAGCACAATCTAGGAGAGGCTGGTTGCTGTTTCCTGCGTCTAAACAGAAGAGCAAAGTTCTGCCCTTTCCTTTTCTTTTACTCTCCTCTCCATTGAGTTAATTTGTGCACTTTGAACTCAGTTTGCACCAATGGAAGTAAATTGGGACAAAGAGGGAAAGTGAGAGGAGGAAAGTGAAACTATCAATTTTAAAAGCAGCCGAAAAAGTGGGACAACATAGGATTGTTGCATAATGTTGTCATGATTTTTGTGCTTGTGAAGTCACAGAGAAGAAGCTGGGGTTTCTTTGTGAGGGTTGTAGAACATCTGGACAAGGCCTCTGTAAGCCACTTGAAAGTTATTTCAAATCTGACATTATATTTTGGCATTATGAATTTTGTTCCATCCTCAACCTATAATAGAGCTTATAAATCTTATGGATAACTTATTGTAAAATCACAAGGAAATGTGGTTGGGATGACCATGGCACTATTCTCTGGGACTGAGATATGTTGGAAGGAGCTGGTGTTTCAGAGGTGCAGACCTTGCCTCCCAAAATAAGAATTCTGTCCCCCAAATGAAATTTTCCTTCAGTGTGCAAATTTCTAGCATTGTAGAGAGTGAAACTTTGAAAATCCTTGACCACACAATGGTCATATTTGTTGTGTTCACATTCCCTTAGTAACTTGGCATGCTCGTTTTCTTTGGATACCTATACTCTATTTTTAATTTCTTTGCTGAAGTTTTAAGTTACTACAATACAAGAAATTTGGAGCCTGAAAGAAAATTTAGTGGGGAGGGAAATCTTATTTAGATGGGTAATGCACTCAACACACATACACACATGCAGCTACATCCCTGGGATGTCTGGTTTTTATATGCTGTATTTGTGTTTAACCTAAACGATCTATGCTACTAGAGGTGTATTTCGAGCTTGACATTTAAGTTCAGATTTAACTTTCCAGACTTTGCAATTTATTTTTTCACATTTTCATACCTCAATAAAGTTGTGGTCTTTCACAGGGTGGAAAATGACAAGTTTGGCACACTGCAATGTCTATTCTAATGAGAAAAATATGACAAGCATGACTCAGCCAGTCACAGATCTTTAGTCACTGCTTGGCTTC
>NC_056524.1:227101753-227152395 GCF_019175285.1 Sceloporus undulatus | reverse complement strand
TATATATATATATATATATATATATATATATATATATATATATATATATATATTCCCCTCATGCTATATTTAAAATGCTAATGATCAAAACAATTTGGCAGTGCTGTGTCAGAGGGAGTCCCAGTATTCCCTAACAAGGAAATCCTTCCTTACCTGTCTAGATTATCAGATTTCTGTTTATTAGTTGGTAATCTGAGAATCTTTGGGAAAGGAACATCTAAAGATGTGTAATTGTGCATGGAATCAATATTTCCAATCAGCATTCTCACATAAATCCATGCAAAACCTCAGAAAAAGGAGCAATTTGTCATTGGTTTCATGACATACCGACATAGAGAAACTGATGGAAATCAGAACTGCTCAATACAGACCTATGCATTGTGCTGTGAAATCAGATATACTGAAGGTAAGGACTTTTATTTTCAAGGCTCCCTCTACTGGTACAACAAGGCTATCAAGGTTCAAGATCGCCAATGTTTCACCTAGCTCTCCTTAAATATAAGGTTCTTTTTGCCATATAATGTAACTGACCAGTAGTATGGCCCTCAGTGCTGGTGTGTTCAGGTCATTTATAGAAAGCTTGACTTTTAACTTCATATACATTATTTGTGTGAAAGAGTTGTACAAATGAGACTCAGAGAAAATAAATTTCAAATAAATATGTAGCATTTTAAAAGGCTGAAGTCTAAAGGTGGTGTAGTGGTATAAGTTTTGGACTACAACCTGGGAGATCTGGTTCAATTACCTGTTCAGCCATAGAAACCCACAGGGTGACCTTGGGTGAGTTACACACAATCAGCCCCAGAAATGCCTGTGATAGATTTTCCTTAGGCCTCATTCCCACTACCTTTTAAACCAGATTGCAAATCAGTTTGAACCGGTTTAAATTACCATGGTTCACACTGAACCAAATCACTGAAGCAATTTGGAGAGGGAGGCCATGCACTAGACCCGTTTATCCTACATCTTTTTGACACTGATTTTTTCCACATTTTTTTTTTTTTTGGATAAATTAATTCCGCACAAGTGTGAACCAGATGTGGATCAGAATTGATTTAAATTTGCCCTTCAGCCAGCTAGAGTGGGTCCATTTTGAATCAATTCATTCATGAATGTGAACCACAAGTGAGTTATTTTACAGAGAAAAAATGCAATCGGGGCAAATGTAGTGTGAACCACATTCCACTGTCAAATTGATCCATCAATTCAGATGACATACTGATTTATTTGTAAGTGGGAATGAGGCCTTAATATTGCCATAAGTTGGAAAGGACTAAAAGGTACACAACAACAAATATTAAAAGCCTAAATACCCTAAAGTCACCAGATTTTCTCTGATGTTGGATGCTAAGCAGGGTAACTCTGGTTAGTACTTCAAAGGGAAATTGCTAACAAATACCAAGTACTGTAAACTATATTTCAGAGAAAGGAACTGACAAAATTACCTTTGAATATTCCTTGCTTAAGAAACCCTATGAAAGTCATGGAGTCTTCATAAGTTGAGAAGTGACCCGAAAACACACACACACGCACACACATTAAAACTGACACAGTGCTATGGTGCATTTCAGGCTCTGAGTAAACTCATTACAGCCCAATGCACATCCCTGTAAAAAACATCTTACTATATTACAATGGGATTGAGTCATTCAAGCAGTCGTATGGTTTTAAATTATTTATTGTATTTACACAGTGTCATCAGTGTACCTAGTGCTTTGTGGAGTGATATAAGGGGGAACAACAGGTCTTGCCCTGAGGAGACTGCAATCTCCATTTGACACTAAGGATGAGAACAGAGAAGAGAGAGGGCCAGAATTGGAAAGAAGCAATCATAACAAGTGACAAACAGCAGCTGTGACTGTATATGTGTTTAGGCTTGATTATTGCTGGAGTGTAGAAATTAGCAGGCTGAGCCAAAGATTTTGTGGAGGGGGAGGTTTCATAAGAAGGATTTTAAGAAAGAAAGTGAGGTGATCCCTTATCAAGCAGGAAATTTTAAACCTATCATCATACTGAGAAAAGTGATGCCTTTTCTTAATTAGGTGAATTTCTTCCTCATGTTTCCTGACCATCAGTTGATATCTGCTAGTCTCCATCATTTCTCTTACTCTTCATAAATTCCTAACTTACCTTACATCTTCACTAAACAATACTGAAAGCCTTCTCATGAGTGACAGTATTGATTCTATACAGCACACTGTTTCCACTAAATGTGCAGAAATAATAATGGCAATAGGAATAGCATAGGAATAGCATTGTAATAACATAGTCATAACATTGAGAATATTAATAATGTATCAGTTACAGTGTAGCAGTCATAGTACTGCCATTCACAGTACCCTTCAGAATTCTGTTGTGAACTGTATTGAAAAGTAAGGAGTCATGCAAACACTCTAGAACAGCAATGTAAAAATATAAGAATCATTGAAATCATTCTACCTGCATTCTTAATAAATTCATAATTCAGTTTGGGTCAGTAATATGGAGCCACACACATTCAGTCTAGACATCCCATTTGAGATGTGGTGCTGGAGAAGAATGCTAAGAATACCATGGACAGCCAAAAATACAAACAAATGGGTCCTTGAACAGATAAAGCCTTAATTCTCCCTGGAAGCCAAACTCATCAAAATGAGGCTGTCATTCTTGGGTCACATTGTGAGAAGGTATAACTCATTAGAAAAGACAATCATGCTAGGAAAGGTGGAAGGAACTAATAAGAGAGGAAGACCACAACCTAGATGGATAGATTCAAATAAGGAGGTTAAAAGTATGCATTTGCAAAACCTAGGCAAAGCTGGACAGGGAGGTTTGGAGATATCTCAGCCACAGGGTTGCCATGGTAAGGGTCAACTACAGGGCAGTTAAAAACAACAAAATTAGGATGTTTGTTTGTTTATTTATTTATTTAATTTATATGCTGCTTCCTCCCAGGGTGGGACCCAAGAGGGCTCCCAGAAACAACAAATTGAAAATGTTTACAATAAAGTTTTAAAAACAAATAAAAATCCCTATATTAAAACACTATAAAATAATTAAAAACCACGCAAAAGTTAAAAACAGATAAAACATACATCTAAATGAGAACTTTCCTTGTTTAACTATTAAAAGCTTGCTTAAATAAAAGGATATTTGCTTGCCAATGAAATGAAAGCAGGGAAGGCACCAGCTTAGCTTCTCGTGGAGTTCCAGAGGGTGGGAGCAGCCACTGAGAAATCTCTCTCTCATGTCCTCAGCAAGTGAGCCTGTGATGGTGGTGGGATCAAGAGTAAAGGCCAAAACAAATGGCCATAAAGTTTTAAAAACAATTAAAAATACCCACATTAAAACACTATAAAATAATTTTAAAATCATGCAAAAGACACTATAATTAAAAAATCAAGCTCTGAGTGCCGGATCAGGGCCACACACCACACACTATGCCCCTAATCTGGCATTTTTCCAGCCCAAAAAGAAGCGGCAAAATGCCACTACTTTTGTGGGAGAAAAAAAGGTGCCCTTTCTGTGGCAGCAGCAGCTTTTTGGTATTTTTGCGCTTCAGTGTGTGTAAACACTGCACCACAGAAATGTCATGACGCCACCCGCTGTGTGGTCAACAGGGTGGCATGACACCAGTTTGGGACAGCATCAGGGTGTGTACCATGCATACACCATGCCCCCACATGGCCCTCTCTATGGTCGCTCCGGTCCTCCAAGGTAGCCAATTGGCTGGCTGCTCTTGGGTGGGGTGACTCCCCTCCCGGTCCCCACCTTCCTTGCCTGGCCTGTCACATGGCGTCCGCATTCAGCACCATTCTCGCTCGGCTCTGGTGGGGATCAGAGCCGAGCTTGGGGGGCTCCCTGCTCAGGAGGAGCTTTGCAACCCCTCCTCAGGGTCCTTGCCCCCTTCCAGCAGGTGCCACCTACGTTGGGATGACCATTGGGTGGAGGAGGTGCGTGCCCCTCCCCCCAGGACCCGTGGCCGCCATTTTTTAAGGGGATGCTGCCCTCTGCTCCACCTCCTCAGGTTTGTGCATTTTCCCCCCTCGTGTCCTTAGCAGTTTCAGCCACCGTGGTTTAGTGGTTTGGGTGCTGAACTTCGACTCTGGAGCCTGGGTTCGAATCCCTGCTTGGCCATTGGATTCACTCCATGACTTTTGACTTTCAATTTGGACTACATTTGAGTCATACTCTCTCAGCCAACTTTTCAATGTAAAACTCATACTGACTGACTAATTGCCAGCCTTGCATTCTTTGGAGTCATAACTTGTTACACTCTCTCAGCCAATTTTGTTTTATTTTCTATGCCTGCCTAGCAGCCTGTGGCTGCTTAATTGGTTGTGCCTTGCCAGCCACCTTTTACTTTTATTTGTGGGTGTGCGCTCTGTCGGACAATTAGCCTGTCTTGCTTCCATGGCTGCATAATTGGCACACTATCTCAGCCACATTTTTATTTTTCTTGTGTTTCTTTTACACCATCTGACAATTAAGTTGACTGTGGCTTCCTGTTTCACCATGCCCAATAAAGCTGCGTGCTTCAAGGCGTCTTCAACCACAGCCAATCGAAGCCAAGATGGCCAATCTGGAAGATCTCAGCCTGTGCCAGCCTTGGATTCTTCCACTACCCCCTCCCCTTGAAACACGCGAGACACGGGCTCCAGGAACTTTGCTGCATCCAGGTCTTCCCGTGCTAGGCCATCACCAGCTGTCCCTTCGTTGTCTGATTCAGAAGTGTCAGAATTGTCCCATGCCATTGCCGAGCTGATCTTTAAACTACATCATCCAGCCACCTGCCTGCTCCAGAATCCTCATCCCTCACGGCATCTGCCAGTTCTACCAGAGCTCCAGCCTCCACCCAGGCACCTCCTTCGGCCTGTGTCGAGACATCTGCAGCGGTGCGACCTTTGGGGGTCCAGGTGTCCTCCAGCTCCAGCAGCTGGACGTCGTCGTCACCTTCTAGTTCGAACAACGATGTGACCAGCAGTGTAAGAGCAACCATCTGATGTAAACAACACAGAAAGCAATGCAAGGCCAAGAAAAGACGACAACATGAGTGTTCTGCCCAAGCTACTCAACACGCGCTAGAGGCTCCTAGCACATCCATACCCATTGGCAGAGAAGGCTTTTGGGTCGACCATGCACTGGCTCCAGGCTTGCCATGCTGGACCATCAAATGGCGTTCCTAACAACCCGGTCTTCAGGGGGTTTGGGTCGACCAACAAGTGGAGGAGTTACCAGTTTGTGCACCTGGTGAGCACCCTCCTGGCTGTCATCTCCCGTGGAAAACCAGAAAGCTCATTCTCAGGGGCTGCTTTGTTGATGTCTTTGGTCTAGTTCCACCATCTGGTCAGGAAGCTTTAGCGGTTACCTCCACTACTAAAAAAAAGAAGGGTCCCCTTGCCCCTCCGGTCGATCGTAATTTTGATAATTGGCTGGAGGGCTTCATTTTCTTCAGGGCTGTCATTGCTATGGCCTTCCCTGAGCGTGCTTGGCAGCTTGATAGCCATTTGCTAAATGTCCTAAGGGCCAGAGAATTCGCTGGTGACATGGTTGCTATCGCCTACAATATGGCATTCCGCCAGCATGCTTCCCAAAATTCCAGGGAGCGTTGGGATCAACTTCACGCCGAAATCTGGCTCTTGGAAGTCAGCACACAGGCCGTGCTGCGATCTCCTTTTCCTGGCTCAGCCCCTTCTGATAATTTGGGCCTCATTTGCCAAGACTTCAATGTTGGAAAGTGTATTCACACTCAGTGCAGGTTTGACCACATCTGTGCTTCATGCAGGGGCTCCCATGCTAGGTTGTCCTGCCCCCTTGTCCCTCTCCCCTCGCAATCCTCCTGGGTCAAACACCCCGCCCTTCCTCCCACTGCGGGAGCCGGTCTTGCTTCTAACTAGCCGTTGTCTGGGAGCCTTCCACCAGTGTCAGCCTCTTGGCTTCGCCATCAATTTAATCTTGCCGTTTTTTCAGGTTTGTTCAATTTGCGGGTTAAGGATAACTGACAACGGTGTTGGTTCTGCTGCCTTTGCCAGATGGTCGTGCCTTTGATTCCTCCACCTCAGGCTCTTGGGCCAGAACTTTGCTGACCATGAATGTGACATGCTCCATTCTGCAATGCTGACCACCAAGCTTAGTTTATTGGTTGCTGGACAGCTTCAATGTCTCCGACTTTCTCCTTTGCATGTGTACTGGCCCGGCCAGCCAGGCAGCTTTCTCTTGTGCACTTGTTTGCTGAGTTGCTTGCATGGGTAGGGTTGGCGGTAGGCATTCCTGTGGAATGGCCTTTTGTGGCGGCAGCAGAGGTTCTGGATCTGGTAGGCATGGTCTATAAGGTTGCGTAGCACTGTATCGGGAGTCCCTATGGGACACGGGAGCGATGAGGGCATGCATTGTGGCCATTGTGGGGGCCATAACGTGACACCGCTTCCCGGTGACTAGGGGCTTTATTATTAAATGCAATCAGTAGGTTGCATGGTTCCGAGAGGGCATTAGATTAGCCCCTAGCTCATCCCGATGCCTTGCTCTATATGACATGCCCCTTTATCTTACAACGGCGGGTTGTACGATGATCCAGACCGCATGCTTTTGGCCAACCCTACCTTTGGTTGCTGGTTTGCGTAAATAAAATTGTGGTCTTTCCTCCACATGTGGCTTTTGTTCTTATTGTGGCGCTGCCCTCCCAGGCAATTCAGTATCAGGATTGCAGAGTTTGTAACTAGAGTCATGGGGAAAAAATTCAGAAATTTTACACCAGTCAAAACCCAAACCAAAATGTAACAGGAACCTCTGAGCAGAATGTAGCCACAAGGTGGGTCATTTCCAACCAGTGACCAGATTTCCTACATAGTATATAATGCTGATGACTTCAAGCCCTAACCTGCTTCCCAGATTTATTTAATTATAGCCAGCCCTCCATATGCACAGATTTTTTTTATCCATGGATTCAAACATCCTGGCTTGAAAATATTTCAAAAATACATTGATTCTAAAAAGCAAACCTTGATTTTGCCATTTTATATAAAAGACACCATTTCACTATGCCATTGTACTTATTGCGACTTGAGCATCCATGGATTTGGGTATCTGGGGGGGGGGGATCTTAGAACCAAACTCCAGTGGATAATAAAGGTCCACTTTATAGTATTCTCAAATAGGCTCTTCCTGAACTGTTGATTCCACCTTCCTGCTGTATTTGAGAGGGAGACTCTGGACTAGATACCTCCACTTACACTTCTGGGAATTGGGGGCCTTCCTCCTCCTCCTCCTCAAATCTCAAATTGGGTTGTCAAACAAAAGAGGACCCTAGCTGATCTTTGGGCAAATGCTAGGTCTCTTTCCTGCTGACCAAGTAAGTCTGGTTATTTATCTAGGGAAAAGTACTCAGGGCAAGGGGTATAATAGTTGGGAAAGGGAGTAAGACCAGAAGTAGTTGGTTAAAAGACAGAGAAATGTAATTGGTACCCAGATCAGGAGGGTAGATCAGAAATGTCAGGTTATATAAGAAGAAAATCATTCTTTACTATTCTTTATAATATTTTTTTCCTAGATGTTATGTTTCTGTACTAATTATATAATTAATCACTGGACTGACTATGAGAAAAATGTTGCTGTCCTTGAGCAAGCAGGGATCACTAGCATTGAGGCCATGTTATTGAGGACACAGCTGCGCTGGGCGGGACACGTTTCTAGGATGAAGGACCATTGCTTCCCAAAAATAGTATTCTATGGTGAACTTGCCATGGGTCAGCATAAGAGGGGCACTCCAAAGAAGAGATACATCAGGAGGCATGGAGACGCACTATCTACAGTGCTGCAGCCTTTTTCGAAAACTCACGCATAATGAGTCTTAAAGAAAATTGACAGCGTAGAAAGAACCACAACCCAGAAACATCACCCAAGGAGACTTTCTGCTGTGCTTTCTGCAACTTGTTTATCTCAGACTGGCCTTTTTAGCCATCAACGTGCTTGTAGTAAACGTGGGATGAGTCCCTCCTGAATCTTCGTTTGCGAAGAAAAGCCAGAGAGAGAGAGAGAGAGAGAGAATTAATGTTTTAATTGTATTCTGGTCTAGGTAGATCAAAAGGTGGGCCTTTCACAGGCCACATGTGGGCTTTGATATGCAAAATAGTATATAAAAGCTGCCCTTGGTGTATCAGTAGATGATAGCAGCAAGGAGCGATTTCAGGAAAGTCTGGACTCTGGACAGCTGCTTAAAATACAGTGGGTCCTACTTAGCCAAGTGGATTCCATTCCACTCCCCACCATGGATAAAAACAATTGCTGGACCTCAGGTCCTGTGGTTATTAATGGCAGTGTGCGTGCCCCCACTCTGCCATGGTCATGTGCATGTGTGGCCATTAGTGGCAATGTGATTTGTTGTTCACAGATTCCTAAATCCATGGATGGCAAGCCTACAGTTGGGGAAGGTGGCCTGTACTCAGTGACCTCTAGGGGACAGGTTTTTACAGGATTCTTAGTCTTTTCCTTCACCCACTCATCATTCCCATCAAGGAACTGTTTGCCTATAAATGACAAATAATGTTGTAATTTTGGATTGATGAGAATATTCAGGGCCAAATCTCAGGTACTTGAGGGGGGGGGGGGGGGAATACATAGTTACCAGCATACTAGGCTATTTTGGCCTGCTGAAGCAGTACTTTTCTGCATTCAATTACAATGCTATAGGAGATCAAATTATTAATATTGTGATTCATATGGTCCAAATCCTTCTATAATGTTTACTTAGAAGTAACTACTTTTCAGCAAATGTAACCAATAACTATTTTTCTCCTTGTGACTCTATTACTTTATGTCAGGTGTTGCCAGAGAGGGCACTGTTGCTGAATTTCCACTCAGTGCTCAGTTGTTGTTAAGGCAGTTAAGGGACAATTCTTCCATGGCTGGTCTGAATAGGAAGTCATTAGCTACAAGGAGAAAACATCACATTAACACGAGTACTAGCTCACAAAGCTGCACTAGCAACTGGACAATCTAGTTTGGATCAACTGGTCCACAGTTCCATTAGAAATAGGCGACACAAATCAAACCTGGAGAAAGAAAGGAGAGCAACAGAGAACACAATAGAGTATAATGGCATGGCAACAATATTATCTGTACTCTCTATAAACCTGAATGAACATGCAGAAGTAATTCCAAATTTAATAGTAAGAAACAGAAGAACTCAACTTCTATCAGTTTGGAAAAAGGACTTAGGAGAAATTCTTTAGGGAAAATATTTACCATGTGAGAACCAAATACTTGCAATGGAGACATTTCTGATTTCCTTATAGCTCCTAAGGTCCCTCTAGCACACCCATTGTTCCTTCTTATTTCAGAACTACTGTAATAAAATACATCAAAATCACCTTTATAGTTGCAAACATTATTGTTGTTGTTTTTTATCATGGTCTTTAAGAATTCTCTTTATGTTCAGGCAAAGTTTCTCCTCCTTAGCAAGATGAATTTATTCCCAGCACAAAGCTGTGTATGAGATTTAGAAGAGTATAGAATTTCCAATTACAGCTCTAGGGAGTATTTTTGCACAGTTTGGCATTCTCAGTAGCACTACAGAGGTCTGGTGTCAGGAGCAAATCCAAATCTGCTTGTTTGCCTTGTTGGATGTCCTTTCAGGAGAAGGAAGGAGACAGGAAATTGTATCTTTCTTCCTTTTGTCTGGTTTTTGAGATCATCAGTGTTTTGGATCAGTTTAGTTGGATGTGAAGTGGGTGCACTGTATTTCAGTGGTTCTACTCCTACTTAAAAGATAGCTGTTAAAATATAGCATTTGGGCAATTATTTCTTGACCCCCTGGCAATTGTACTGTGTATTTCTATCTCTTGGGAGTGGTCATAAGGAGAGTGGGATAAAATGTCCCATCAATATGTTGATGACATTCAACTCTACTAATTTGTCACACCTGGATCAAGTAATGCTATGTAAGCTGTCTGCTCATTTGTGGACTGGCTACAGCCACAGGCAGACTTCTACAACTGTGACCCTGACATCCTCCAAAAGCACTAATCACTTTGTAAACAGGGTATGCCTGCCCTGTACACTTTACTTCAAATGCAAATAATTGAATGAGAAAGGGCCATGATTTTTCTTTGGAACAAGTTATACAGGGCCCACACACCTTCTTTGCAAGGTGATTAATGCTTCAAGGAAGGTTATAGCACTAGCAATCAGCTTATAAAACAGAGCATTTGTGGTCTGTGCACCTTGTTTTAAAGACCTTCCCTCCACTGAGCCTTCCCACTCATTGACATTTCCCATCCCCTAGCCTTATGGCAGGGCTGGACCTGTGCAACTGTTTTTAACTGCCTGCCTTCTGTTTCTAGGACACTTTGTTCGAGCTTGTGAGTGAAGTTTGCAGGAAAAGTTTGTAGACAACAGTACAGAACTTGTTTGAGATCACAAACAAATGTTCATTTGTCATCCAGATCAAAATCCTGTACTGCTATTATGTTATGAGAAATTCTCAGCAGCTGAGATTTTGACAATCGCTTTAATAGAACTTTCTGCGTGAGTCAGACTTGAAAGATCTGATGGCAAATCAGTATCTGAACCCATCTCGTTACAGGTTGGAGACTACTATTGCCTATTAACTTGGCAACATCAACAAGATTTATTGCAGTGTTTAGTATTACTCGGTTTAAACTCCCCCCCCCAAATATCTTATACAAAAGCTCAACTAAAATTGCATTCACCTAGTTCTCACAAACAGGAGGTGTGATGGTAAACCTGCATCTGGAATTCAGCATTTTAAACTACTAGTTAAAATTCACTTAACCAATGTTACCCTTTTGAAAAAACAAAAGCAAACCACTTCCTCCTTGCTAGGTAAAAATGTACTAGAAAAGTAACATGTAATGAGAGACAGCAACACTAGACTAGTGTTCTTCTTCTAGTATGTTTCTAGTTAGCAGGGAAAAGGTGGTTTGCTTTTGCTAGGTTTTTTTTAAGGGGGAACATTTCTTCTTGACATCTAGCTTTCTACAGGCAGGAATACTTTTCTCTTTTTTTTTCACGTTGCATTGTATGAAGAGCCATTCAAACATGTAAGCTCCAATTTGTAGTTTCAACAACACAATGGTAATTGTATGGTGGTGACTCACAATTTATTTTGCCTTGCTGCATATTAGCCAAGGTCTATGGTGCTGAACAAACAGAAACTGCAGGTAGATTTCCAGTACAGATCACTTTTTATGAGTTAACTAATGTCTTAATTATAATATTAGTCCCTCTCAACAGCAGGCTTCTCCTTTAACAGATATTAGTAAGACTACCAGCTGGGAGCTAGGCTGAAGCATATGAAATAGAATCATTCCAAGGAGATTTCAGATTTTCCCACTTGCACTCAGTTAGCAGCCCATGCTAAGTAACCAGTGAATTAAAGTTTCATTCATTCATTCATTCATTCATTCATTTTATTGGAAATTGCGATCAATTGTTCATTATCACCGCCCTCTTTCTTTTGTCTTTCAAGAGGCAATCGGGTGGGCATTCAGCATATAGGAATGTTGGCCAAACAGGGCTTGAAAATGTTAACAATCCCAGAATGTACAAGTCGGCATTGCCAGTGGCCATTTAATAATAATAATAATAATAATAATAATAATAATAATAATGTTTATTTATAGCCCGCTTTTCCAAAGAGATCAAAGCGGGTTACAACAAAATTTAAGGCCTAAGGCAGTGTGAAAAAGCCAACTAGTGGGGTTATTACCTTTTTGTCCTAACAGTTATCCCATGCCTTCCATACAACAAAGAAAACAATGCAGCAGGCCTTGCATTAACCAGTTTGAGAACAATTGTTACTCCTCTTGTGAAGCTTCCCTAGGTAGAGCTGTCCAATCAGAATGATAAAGTTTAACACCCCTGTTTCAAACCTGATGCTAACTGGGATGAGATAACTTAACTATCTCTGGTAGTATCAGCCCCTGATTACCACCCCCCCCCCCCCCAAGAATATACCAGATATTATTTTTTTCCAGGATTTACAGGGGTAAAATGGGACAACCATATTTGAGGGGCAATCTAACATATTTTGATGGTAAAAACCTGTTTAGTCTTTAGCCTGGACCATGAATAGGGATATTCATGAATATTAGGATGTGAGTGACACATAAGCCCTTCCTCACAACACTTTTGAGCACCTAGAAGGAAGTTAGTCCTTGACATGCTGAGCACAAAGGTATGAAGAGGGCTCTGTGACTGCATTAGGCTGCACATTGTAACAAAACTCTCATAAGCAGTAATCCAATCAGGGTTTTAACTCATGAGAGCTTGTAACTGTGCTCAGGCAAATGAATGTAGCCCCAGAGCATTCTTCACCCTTTCATATTCAACATGCAAAATTTTACTTTAGATGCTCAGTTATGTTGGGATGTGTTGCTACAATTTTACAAATTTCAGGCAAACCTCTAAAGAGGGCCACAATATCCAAAGAACTAGGCGAGAAGGAATGGTAATAATACATGTAGAGGGAATAATGTGAACAATGAATAATGAATTGTGATCAGCAAAACAAAACTTCAGATGTGACAGTGGAGGGAATTTGTGCCTTTCCAAAATGATGGAAGGAGAGATGGTTGGCTGGGGAAAAATTAGCCTCCTCTTACAATCATCCCAATAAGCTAAGGAAACATAAAAATCAATTGTACATAGCTGGGCAAAATGTAGGGTGTTCTGGATCATGACTGTATCAGATTATTACGTGGACAAGATGTTGCTACTTCATGTGCTGTCTCATGGCACCTTCTCCCTACCCATTTTCTTTGGGACACTATAGCCACAACTAAAAGACCTTTGCCTTCCCATTTAGCAAAAGTTCCACATTGTGTCCTCTGGGTAGTATGCTATATGGCTGGGAAAGGCTTGCTTCCTAAGAGATTGCAAAGGTTGTTGCAGTGAACAGAGACTGAAGTGGATACTCACCCTTTTTAAACTACGATGTGACATATGCTATTAACTGAGGATATTGTGTGTGTGTTTTTGGTTTGTTTGTTTGTTTGTTCATTTGTCTTTGGTATTTTGTGTCTATGGAACATATGCAGCTGCTTTATAATGAATTAAACCACTTCTCCAGCAATACAGACTAGCAGCTGATTTTCAGGCAAGACCCTTTCCTAGCTCTACTTGGGGTCTATTCACACTACACAATTATAGCAACATGATTCCATTCAATGAACTCCTGGCATTTGAAGTTTAGGTTCGGGGATTTCGATTTCTCAGCCAGGAAGATCTAGTGTCTCACTAAACTATAAACCCCAATATTCCTTAGGATGTAGCCATTGCAGTTAAAAGTGGAACCATCATGTCATAACTATGTAGTGTGGAAGAGTCCCTGGAATTGCTGGAGACTACTTGCACAGAAGTAATACACAGAGATTTGGTGCTTTATTATTTACAACTCGTGTCAGCATCGGTAGGAGACCAGAGAAAAGAGGCAGAACATGTATTGAGGGGGAGAGACAGTGACAGAGGATGCTAAGTTGGAAAAGGAAGGAATGGAAATAGAATTTAGCATGAAAGAGAATGAAAGGAAGGCATTGTGCCAGTGTCAATTGACCAGGGTGTGTGTTTTACACAGAAATTGTACCAACCAAATCCTGACCTGTTAGCTTTTACTACTATCCAAAGATCTGCTTTCCTTTTATTTCTGGCCCTCTCTTTCAGCAACGGTAGTTTATAAGCATTCTATGAATAATTCTTCGTTTACTTCTTGAGTCCTGTGGTGTATCTTCTTACAAACTGTAACTGATTGAGACTATTCTGAATATGGCTGTATTCAATTTCTTTCATTGTATTCCAACCTTGGTAACATATTGAGTGCCACATCACTTTCTCAATCATGATTGCCTTGTTTTCATTTTCCTTCCTAAATTAGGTTGAGCCTTTCTTTACAGCAACAGCTGCATATCAAGGATACAAATGCTTTAGCTTGTTGGGCAAAAATTCCATCTGTCATCAGTTCTCCTCTAAGACCTAAGCTCATGGGAATATTGAACTTGTGGGTGTATTAAATACCTTAATTTCAGTTCAAAGGGTTGTAAGACACAACAGAAAACCTAAATTTGATGTTTATTTGGCCTTAGTTTGAGTTGGGCTATGACTCTGAAGATCAGGGTTTGATGCCCCTCTTGGCCATAAATGCTGTTGGGTGACCTTGGGCAAGTCATATGCTCATGTTACCACCTCTGAACAAATCTTGGCAAGAAAACTCCATGAGAGGTTTGATCTAGGGTGACCATAAATCGAAAATGACTTGAAGGCACACAAGACCAATAACAACAACAATAACAACAACAACTGGAAAGTGGCCAATGTAGGGGGCTACTATTAGAGAGAAATGAATTGTATGTGGTTGAAAGCCAGCATGATATAGTAGTTTAAGTACTGAAATACAATTTCAGCAGACCAGGATTTGAATCCGTGCTTGACCAGGGAAACACACTGGGTGACCTTAGGCATGTCACACTCTTTAAGCCTCAGATGAAGACCATGGCAATCCCCCTCTGAACAAATTTTCACAAGAAAACCAGCATCTTCTACTACCTCTGATTTGATCTACTTGGCTTTGAGATAGGACTTTTTTTTCTTTTTTGCAGTTCTGCTAAAACAAGAGTGTTAGAAATTTTGAAATGAACTTTAGCAAAAAAAAAAAAATAGGTCAGAAGTCATGAAATAGAACTTTAAGTCAAGTCACAGTTTCATGAATTACCATGTCAGCCAGAATGAGAAGATTCAGTTCATTGTATGCACAAAATAACATCAAGATATAAAATTCTCTATTATTTTCCTCCAATGTACCTTCAGGACATTTAGAATTTCCATAAGAATATTTCAGTAATAAAGCTAATATATATATATATATATATATATATATATATATATATATATTAGGCTGTCTGCTGCATGAAATAATATTGGGAAACAGAAAATATGCAGGCAGCACCTGGTAATATATGACTAAACAAAGTCTGAGTTATTGTAGCAATGCCAAGGTTCACATAACCTATTAAACTGTATATAAAATATGCAAACAAATGTGAAAGAAATAATGGAAGGAGTTTATTGTTTGGGAAAATATTAATATGAAATTATAGAAGAAAAGAAAAATTGTGTATTTCCTTTATTGATAAGCTAAGTAATCCTACTCAGAGTTCACTGGAGTCAATAAGTTATTTCTTAGTAGACAAATCAAATAGAAAAATGCAAAATTGTATATTTTGCTAATATACTTTCATATCCTTTTCATCCCATGTGAAAGGTCACATCACGTACTCTCAATTGTGTCTCACTCAAGAATGGGACAGTTCTGTGATTCCAAGGCACTCAGGATTTATTGCAGGGTGGAATCATATGGCCATTCCACAAGGAGTTGTTGAATGGCAACACAGCATTTATCATAATTTCCTTTTTCTACCTAATCGAACAATATCACAGATTAACTGCTGAATTTTACAGGGCCACAGAAGTAAAGACACCACTCCATTCTGCTTTTGTCAGGCCTCACCTGGAATGCTGTGTCCATTTCTGGACACACACACACTTGGGCTAGCCAGCCAAGCAAGTAAGAACAACTTGTGTCTAGAGGAGGGCAACCAAAATGGTGAAGGGTCTGGAAACCATGCCTTATGAGGAGAGACCTAGGTGCAGTACAGACCACCCAAAAAGGGCAGCCTGCTGGTGCCTGCTTGTTCACCAGAGGGAAGCCTCAGCTACCAAACTGCAAAGCTTCCCACCGGTGGAAAAAGAACCCACAAAAAGCGGGCTCTTTTGAAGCCGCGGTGGTGGTGTAACAAGTGTGCCACTGGTGCACTTGTTATGTAAGTGCACTCAGCACCATGTGGATACCATGAGGCACTTACATAACAATGGTGGCACCCATGTATACAGGGTACTGCTATTGTTACGCCCTCATCACATGTGAGGGTTGCAGGGCGTGTGGGTGCTCCGCCCTCAGCCAAACCCTAGCACATGACAAGGGTGCCTAAAAGGCCTGTATGTACTGGGCCTTAGCAAGCTGGGTATGTTTAGCTTGGAGAAGAGATGGTTAAGAGGTGATATGATAGCACTGTTTAAGTATTTGATGGGTGTCATATAGAGGATGGAGCAAACATGTTTTCAGCTGTTCCAGAGAACAGGACCCAGAACAATTGATGCAAGCTACAGGAAGAGAGACTGTGCTGCAGTAACAAATTGTTCCCTAATTGTACCACCTCCTTCCTCCTCCTTTCTTTTCTGACTCACTTGGAGCATGGCGAGGACTGGAAGTTGGATGGACTTATTTCAATACCAAATTCATGAGGATGCAGACTCTTTCCATAAGGAGTTGTTGTTTTGTTAGCTCCATCCCCTTGATAATTTTGCATACTGCAAAGTTACAGGTACATCTCAGTTAACAATGCCTCCAACAGTGAAGCTCCTTTTTACAAAGGCTCTGTATGCCTGCTGAGACCTATTTTTCTTAATCCTCTGTCTAGCTGAATGTTTTTTGCAGCATTAGCACTTGAAGAATTGTGGAGGAAATGTGGAGAAACACAGACTTCCAGTGCTGAGTTGCAGCAGAGTGTCTGCAGTGTCTGCCTAGGAAAGAAAGGGATTCTACCCTAGCCAATTCTACTGTAGGTATGTGTGGCTGCTACAAAAGGTGTTGTAAACAGCAGCTGTTTTTAGAATCTCTTACTGAGCATATGTGAACAGCAAAACAGAGAAGAGGAAATAAGTTTGCCTCACCATCATGTTTTTCTTTCCACCAACCCCTTTTTCAAAGCATAGATGTAAAAGTATACACTATAAAAGTATAGTGTCTAGATCAAGGGAAGTAATAGTGCCACTGTATTCTGCTTTGGTCAGGCCCCTCCTGGAATACTGTGTCCAGTACTGGGCACCACAATTCAAAAAGGATGTTGGGAAACTGGAGTGTGTCCAAAGGAGGGAGACTAAAATGGTGAAGGGTCAGGAAACCATGAAGCTCTATGAAGAAAAAATTAGGGAGCTGGAGATGTTTAGTGTAGAGAGGAGTGGGTTGAGAGGTGATAAGATAGCCCTGTTTAAATATTTGAAGGGATGTCATATTGAGGAGGGAGCAAGATTGTTTTCTGTTGCTCCAGAGAACAGGACCCAGAGCAATGGATGCAAGCTATGGGAGAAAACATTCCACCTCAACATTGGGAGGAATTTCCTGACAGTAAGGGCTGTTGGACAGTGGAACACACTTCCTGGGAGTGTAGTGGAGTCTCCTTCCTTGAAGGTCTTTAAGCAGAGGCTGCATGGCCATCTATCAGGGATGCTTTGACTGTGAGTTCCTGCATGGCAAAGGGTTGGATTGGATGACCCTGGTGGTCTCTTCCAATATGATTCTATGTATATGTTCAGTTAATAAAATAATAATAATAATAATAATAATAATAATAATAATAATAATAATAATAATAAACTTTATTTATATACCACCTTTCCAAGGTGATCAAAGCAGTTCACAACATCAAATAATCATTACAGTACAGGGTAAAATACAGTACAGAGTAAAATAGCATCTTAAAAACATAGTATAAACAGTTTTAAATATCTTAATCTAATCGTGATCCAGCATCTTGAAGTAACTTCTGTGAGGAGGTAGTTTTCTCAAGAAGAGTCAGGAGGGTATGCTAAACAGAAGAGATGTGTTTTCAAAGATTTTTTGAACACGTCCAAGGTGGAACTAAGGCGAATCTCTTCCGGAAGTTTATTCCAGTAATTTGGAGCAACTGCTATGAAGGATCCTTGGTGAGTTGATTCAAGTCTCACCTTAGGGTAATCCAATATGTACTTCCCCAAAGTTCTGAGGGTGAATTAGTTGAAGCTTCCGAACCTGGTACAAAGGTAGCCCCATGTAGAGCACATTACAGAAATCTAAGCGAGAGGTTATCAGTGCATGTACTACTGTTTCAAGGTCCTTTCAGTCCAGACAGAAAGTATCAGCCGAAGCTGGCACCAAGCACTCCTGGCCATCGCATCTACTTGAGATGATAACTGTAGAGATGAATCCAGGAGTACTCCCAAACTGTGTACTTTGTCCTTTAGGGGGAGCGTAACCCCGTCCAGGACAGGATGGCAAATTTCCCTGTCTGGACTTGGGGAACCTATGACGAGTACCTCTGTTTTCTCTGGATTCAACTTGAGTTTGTTTTCCCTTATCCACCCATTACTGACTCCAAGCAGGCATCCAGAGAAGAGGTGTCATCCTTAGTCACTGTATCAGTCGGAGACATGGAGAGATAGTTCTGGGTGTCATCAGCGTACTGATAACACCGAGCTCCATGGTTCCAGATGATCTGTCCCAGCGGCTTCATGTAAATATTAAATAGCATGGGGGACAGAATGGCGCCTTGAGAGACACCAGATGTCAGCTCTCTTTTACGAGAACAACAGTCCCCCAGCCTCACCATCTGGAATCTTCCTGAGAGGTAGGACCGGAGCCACTGGAGCGCAGTGCCACAGATACCTAACTCTCCCAGGTGTTCCAGAAGGATACCATGGTCAATGGTATTGAAGACCGCTGAGATGTCCAAGAGCACCAACAGGGTCACATTTCCCCTTTCGATGCTCAGACAGAGATCATTGACTAAGGCGACCATGGCAGTCTCCACTCCGTATCCCGCTCGGAAGTCAGTTTGAAATGGGTCTAGATAATCAGTTTCATCCAAGACAGCTTGGAGTTGGAAGGCTACTGCCCTCTCGATCACCTTGCCCAAGAATGGTAAAAGGGAGACCGGTCTATAGTTGCTCATCTGCAGGGGATCTAGGGAGGGTTTCTTCAAGAGTGGTTTCACTATAGCCTGTTTTAAGGCAGATGGAAATTTTCTCGCCCGAAGGGATGTATTAATTATGAGCTGTAATGAAGATGTTAAGTGGTCTCTAGAAAGTTCAAAAATGTTTTTATTTCCTTATGCAAGACTTACTTGACTTAGTTGTTTCCTTTCATAGTGATATATGACTATTGTTAGTTCTGAATAAAAATGCTTGCTGAAACATTTGTTCTTGTTGTTGTTATGTAGGATTTCACCTTTATTCTCTCCATGTTATTTCTGGCACTGGCACCAGAATTTTTCTGTTAAAGGTACACATATACTTCATTAATTAAGACATGTCAATATAGCACTATATTCCACTGTAACTGCTGTTGCAACATCCCATGGAATCCTGGGATTTACAGTCTAAGGGGTATTTAGTATGCCTTGCCATACTACAAACTCCAGGATTCCATACAATGTTACCTTGGCGGGTTACAGACCGCCGAAAAGTGGCGGTCTGCTGCCGCCACCGGTTGCAGTGTCCGTGAACCGCAGCAGCCAAATGGCATGGTTCCTGGATGCTGCAAAGAAGGAATGCGAAAATCGCACTCCTTCCTGCACCCAGAAGAGACGCCGCAAGTGCCGAAGTGTGCACTCGTGTCGTCATTTCCAGGGCGCGACGTGCGGACGCAGCATGTCTGCTATGTCAAGATAGCGGCAGCCATGTGGAACGGCCGCCGCCATTTGGTACGGACTCAGTCCGTACTAGGGTTAGGGGCATTTGTAATGGGCCCTTGTCAATTAAATTGGAAGATAGTGTTATAATTGTGCAATGTAAATGGGTTCCTGCTTAGAGAAGCTGGTGACAAGGAAGAACTTTAGTTTGCCTTGGTAGCTTTTCCTTCCCAGGCCATACTGTCCACATCCATAGACAGAGCTATTATGCCCACTAGCCCCTCCACAACATGGTCTAGAAGTTGTACCTCCAACCAACCTGGTCTGTGACACCCATCAATCACAAACATTACAGTCACCCCACCACATCTTCATCTCTGGCTGTTGAACTGAAAAGGAGCACAGCAGTCTATCATTATCCCTCATATATACATACACATACACTTTTATGCAGCCACCTACCCCAACATTATTGTGACTGAATGAGTGAATTTCATCTAACCCTTGACTGAATGTGAATTTTTAAAAAGAATATTCATTACAGATTAAAACATGCACTGGATGGCACTGATATACATTTTACCACTTTTTGTGTCACTTTTGAGATAGGATGATCTGAATTACCTATGAGATTTTACACACTGTGATATATAATACCAGTTCATGACATTTTGGCACTTTACAGACTGCTCAAAAAGGGCAGTCTGCCAGCGCCTCCATTTCTGCCGTCGGGAAGCCTCAGCCTCCAGATGGCGAGGCTTTCCAGCGGCTGAAAAAGAAGCCCCAAAAAGGGGCTTCTGTTTGTGCTGCGGAAATGACGCCGCAAGGCGCCGATGGTGCACTCGCGGCATCATTTCCGTGGTGTGACATGCAGACGCTAAACGTCCGCTACGTCTAAATGGTGGCGCCCATCTAGAATGGGCGCCACCATTTTGTATGCGCTCGGTGCGTACGAGAGTTAGGGGCGTCCGGAAAGTACACCCCTTTCTAACCCTAGTACGTGCCAAGCACGTACTTTCCACCTGTGCAGAAACACATTTGAAACACATTTCCAGCACATGCCAGGGAGTAACATTGTCACATCTCATATAGTTTGTGATATTGTGAGAAAATGAAAGAGCCATCTTGTATAGCTACTACAAATTCCTTTTCTAACCTACCATGCTATACAATGGATGAATATGGCTTAATGCTGAGTCCTAAAAGCGTGTACTGTAGTTGCACAGCTTTTTGCATGAGTAGTACATGAGAAGTACATTTGTCAACATAAAAGCATGATGTAGCCTTAAATATCCCTTGCTAATACGCTAAGCAGCACTACAATTCCTTTAACTCTAAAAGTGTTCTTTATCCTAGAAATTTTTCCACATCACTCACCTGACCTTTAAGCCAGCTTGTTACATCCAGCTTTTTTCAAAGATCCAAAGATGAACAAATGAAAAATGTAAACAGTACCAGTCATTGATAAATGGTTTGGTCCAATACCAAATTCATGAGGATGCTGACTCTTTCCATAGGGAATTGTTGTTTTGTTAGCTTTATTTATATGCCACTTTTACCCCAGGATTGGGATTCAATGCATTTTATTAATTAAAATTATTATGAAATAGTTAAAAACATATAAAAAGTTATCATTGAAATAGAATTAAACTATTGACCATAATTAAATTTCTCCATCCCCTTGATAATTTTGTTTTCCTTTTTCTGTGCATTTCTACCTGTACAATATCTTTTTTCAGCTGTGATGAGCAGTGTGGTTGCACTATAAACTTGGATTCAAGAACTATGACATTGGCAAAGTTATTTTTGATTCCTTCTCTAATCATGGCCAGTGTGAATTTTACCTGTTCTACAATAGCCACACAATAAGGGGGCGTTTTTATCATTCTATGCACTGCAAACCCAAAATCTCTTTCTTGATCCATTGCTGCCAGTTCAGATACCATTATTTGAATGAAGCCAGGATTTCTGCTTCAGTAGTCACTACTTTACTCCTGCTTACACTAAATTTCATTTGCTGTTTTAATGGACAGTCTTCCAGTTTGCAGTAGAACTTTTTACATCCATTTTGCTTCCAATCGTCCTAATAATTGGTTGTCATCAGCAAACTTGGTCATTTATCTGCCCACTTTTAACCACGTGTCCAGTATCTCACCATTCAGCTTCAGGGAGTGAACCAATTCTAGTTAGAGAAACATTCCTCATGATCCATTTTTTCCACACACTGAATAATTTGTTACATTTCTAACATGACATAAAAGCACCAGTTCAAATTCTAGATAGGATTAACCTCTCACTGCCTTTGGTTATTGGGACTGACCATTTATTCTTATTCTCTGCTTTAATAAATGGTACTGAGAAAGGAAGAGCTTGCCCTTATAGATTGCAGCTACACTATCAGTACACCAGAAATCCTTAGTATCACGGATAAGAGTTGTGCTAGTCTACTAACTCTGAATATGTTGTGGCAGTTCTTAAATGATATACCAGATGCTTGCTGCCTGAATGTGCAATATCTCCTGGACCCTGTGGAATCATCTTTCAAGACCAATTTAAATGTGATGTGCATACAGTTATATTTTGAACTAGGTTCTTAAGTGTTATGTGTGCAAAGTTAGGATATCAACCCAGCACTCATTCACACTACAGATCCTGAGTGTGTCAGCACCACATGTACAGGCATGAGACACTGTGCATGTGCAACTCTGGGCACATTCTTTTTGCTGTCTTATACAGGGCCCAGCTTTGATAGACATTCACAATGCTTTGACATATGGTGGCATTTACTGGCTGCTTGCGGGGTGAAGAGTTTTGTCAGCCCACAGCTTAATCTTCCACATGTTTTCTCAAGGGAAAAAATCTACTCATTCTTTTGGGTTTAAAATGCACATAAGGCTTTAGCCTGGGATTCTTAATTCTGAGATTATACTCTTATTCTTGAATGTGAAAAGCTTTAATGGATTTTTGCCAGATGATTAGTTTGTCCCTATGCTAAAAACTGAAAGTATCTGTCTATCTCTAACACAAGTAATCCCCACTGCTCTGGATAACATTGCTGAGAAAATTCCCAGGAAATCACTAAACAGGTAGAACTTGGACTGTTTTTACCTGATTGCTTTTACTTTTGGATAAAATAGTCTAATGGTCCTCTTGTTTGAAAGGAAACACAGTCACTAGTGTATTCCTAATGCACTTACCAATAGCTAGTAGTAATTACCTGGGAATTATGTACCCGCCCCTTTCCCCGGTGTATCAGGGCCTCAGCTGCCAGAATGGCAGCCACTGAGGCCCTGATCCGCCGCTTTTCAGGCTGCGAGGAAGCGGCAAAACGCCGCTTCCCCGCAGCCTGAAAAGGGGTGTCCTTGGGGCTTCAAGCCCCAAGGACACCCCGCGGTGGCGGGGAGAAGGAGAAAGGGGCCGCTTTGCCCCTTTCTCCCTTGCTTCGCTGGGCGCAGCCGTCTGAAGGCTGTGCCCAGCGACGCAAAGCGGCGCCGCAAACCAGGAAGGAGCTCCAAAATGGAGCTCCTTCCTGGTCCGCGCAAAGGGCGCACTAGGTGCCCTGGCGCAGAGCAAGGACGTCACGTCCGCGCAGCCCCGTATAGAGGCGGCGCGGCCGTGACGTCCTCATGGCGGCGGCCATCTGGAACGGCCGCCGTCATTTTTTATGCGCAGAGTGCGTATTAGGGTTAGGGAGGTGCGGAAGCACCGCACCTCCCTAACCCTAGTACGCGCTCCGCGCATACTTTAATGGCGGTATGTAGCCCGCCTATATCAGCAAAGACAGCAGTTGAATAACAGTCAATTACCTTTTTTGCTTCCATATAGCTACCAAAAAATTACACAATTTTAATGCCATTTTACAAAAACCAGTTTTATGAAAATATGAAAAATGAACTATTGCTCATTTTGAATTATAAATAATAATAATAATAATAATAATAATAATAAATTTTATTTGTATACCACTTTTCCTTAGATCAAAGCAGTTTACAGATCAATAAAACCATTACAACATCTCATAAAATAGATAAAATGCAAAATAAAATTATATAAAATCTAAAAAACAAATCATTCAAGAGAGTAAGGCAGAGAGTCAATGGGATTGGGAGTGCACAACTTCATTTTTCAGCGGGGAAGGCTAGACAGAAGAGGAAGGTTTTAAGCCTCTTTTTAAATGTTTTCAGGGGGGTCATGAGACGGAGCTCCTCGGGAAGACCATTCCAGATTTGTGGGGCCGCCACTGAAAAGGCCATCTGGGATGTAACAACGTACAGTGGTACCTCGGGATACGAAATACCCAGGTTACGAATTTTTCGGGATACGAAAAAATCCCATAGGGATTTATTGTTTCGGGTTACGAAAGTTTTTTCGGGTTATGAAAAAACTCCGGTGCTATTTTAAATGGAGCCGCGGCAGAGCCGCGGCTTTTTCCCCATTAGCGCCTATGGGTTTTCGGCTTACGAAGGCTTTTCGGGTTACGAAAGCGGCCGCGGAACGAATTATTTTCGTAACCCGAGGCACCACTGTATTTGGAAAATGGAATTTCCAACAAGTTCTTCCCCGATGTCCTAAGTGTGTGGGGCGGATTATATGGGGAGATGTGGTCCCTCAAGTAACTCGGGCCCAAGCCATGTAGGGCTTTATAGGTGATAACCAACACCTTGTATTGCACTTGGAAGCGAATAGGCAACCAGTGAAGATCTTTCAGAATAGGTGTTATATGGTCAAACCTGGATGCTCCGGTGACCAATCTGGCTGCAATATTTTGTACTAGCTGAAGCTTCTGGGCTTGTTACAAGGGTAGCCCCATGTAGAGTGCATTACAGAAATCTAGATGAGAGGTTACCAGAGCATGTGCCACGGTTTCAAGGTCTTTTTGGCCCAGGAAGGGTCGCAGTTGGCATATCAACCGAAGTTGATAGAAAGCACTTCTGACTGTCGCATCTACTTGAGATGTCAACTGCATAGATGAGTCCTGAAGTACTCCTAAACTGCGAACTTCTTCCTTCAGGGGAAGTGTGACCCCGTTCAGGACAGGTGGATAAATTTCCTTCCCCCCGGCCTGGGGAACCTATCACCAGTACTTCCGTTTTCTCTGGATTCAGACTGAGTTTGTTTTCCCTCATCCAGCCCGTTACCAACTCCAGGCAGGCATTTAGAGGAGAGACTCCATCCTTAGTCACTGCATCAGTCGGAGACACAGAGAAGCATATATGGGTGTCATCAGAGTACTGATAACACTGCACCCCATGTCTCCGAATGATCTCTCCCAGTGGTTTCATGTAAATGTTAAACAAAGTGGGGGACAATATAGCTCCCTGAGGGACACCAGATGTCAATTCCCTCTTAGAGGAGCCCAACTGCACCATCTGGAATCTGCCAGAGAGGTAGGAATGGAACCACTGGAGCGCAGTGCCCCCGACACCCAACTCCCTCAGGCGTTCCAGGAGGATACCGTGGTCGATGGTATCGAAAGCCGCTGAGATGTCCAATAGCACCAACAAGGCCACACTTCCCCTGTCAATGCCCAGACGGAGATCATTGACTAAGGCGACCATGGCAGTCTCAACTCCATATCCCACTCTGAAGCCAGTTTGAAATGGGTCCAGATAATCGGTTTCATCCAAGACAGATTGGAGTTGGAAGGAAATAACTCTAGCACCTTATGCTTTGTGAAGAGAAAGATGTAAGAAGGCTGAGAAGGAAAGCCTGGAACATTTATGGAGTACTATTTCCAGAATCTTCAGGAGTGTTCTGGGACCTGAAGTCCCAAAAGTACTTTGTACATGTCATGGCATGGAAGCAGAAAGAGCATGTTCCCACAATAAATCTCTAACTGATCACTTAGCTTTTTCAAGAGAAGTTGCTTCAACTAATTCCCAGCTTATTTTGACTTTAAGGCAACCCTCTCATGAAGGTTTCTTGGCATGATTTGTTCAGAGGAGGTTTGCTTTTGCTTTCCTTGAGGCTGAGAGAGTGTGACTTACCCAGATCACCCAGTGGGTTTCCATGCGTGGGAATTTGAATCCTGGTCTCTAGAGTCAGAGTCCAATGCTAGATATGTGAGTCAGAGAAAAGTCTGTAACAACAACAATAACAACAACAATAATAAATAATTTATTTATATTTCCCGCCTCTCCCTCCGGATCGAGGCAGGATTACAATCTAATAAAATACATACAATGCAGTCAATAAAATACAACAACAATATCAATAATAGATCCAATTAAAAATAACTCTATCAGTGACAATAATTAACAGCAGGATTGCACAATAATCATGGTCAAGGGAGTAAAGTATTAGAGTGGATGGATGTCCTATACAGGACCAGATGGATAAGTCCTCTGGAAGAGATCCATCTTGACCGCTTTCTTAAAAGCGTATAAGGTGGTAATAAGACGGATTTCTTCTGGTAGCCTATGCCACAGTTTTGGGACAGTGGCAGTGAAGGTTTTTTGGGAAGTCATTACTAATCAATTATTTTGTGGTTCTAGTAAATTCTTCCCCAATGTTCTGAGTGTGCTGGGTGTATTGTGTAGGGAGAGGCGTTCCTGCAAGCAACTCGGGCCCAAATCATGTAGGGCTTTAAAGGTAATAACCAACACCTTTACTGTGCCCAGAAGCTGATTGTCAGCCAATGAAGAGATTTTAGTACAAGTGTTATGTGGTCAGACCTAGATGTCCCAGTGACCAAACTGGCTGCCATATTTTGGACTAATTGAAGCTTCCAAACTTGGCACAAGGGTAGCTCCACGTAGAGAACATTACAGAAATCAAGCGAGAGGTTACCAGTGCATGTAACACTGCTTCAAGGTCCCTTCAGTCCAGATAAGGACACAGCTGGTGTATCAACTGAAGTTGATAGCAAGCACTCCTGGCCGTTGCATCAACTTGAGATGACAACTGTAGGGACGGGTCCAGGAGTACTCCCAAGCTGCAAACTTTGTCCTTTAGACAAAGTGTGACCCCATCCAGGACAGGTTAACAAACAGTACATAAACACCAAAACAAGAGTACCTCTATCCACCACCACAATTCGGATAATGAGAAATTGGCTCCATGGTTTTGTGGCTTTGTTTAGACAAAACTCAAATATATCTGGGAATTGAGTCAGAAGTTAAAAGAAAGTCAATTAGTTTGTCATCATTTGTCAGGAAGTAAGTTAGCAGATATTTGTAATAATCTCTTTGCTTAGGGTAAATCATGATCTGCTCAAGCATCTGTTGGAATTTAAAGTGAAGTTAATAGAATTTAGATGGTCTCTCATTCTAGCAAGGTGTATTAGCCAGCTTAGTCAGTGGTAAGGACTGCAGTCTAGCAACTAAGGATATATATGTGGAATGTGTATGTGTGGGGGGATGTATTTTGCAGATTTTCTCATCTTCACAAGAATACAAGAAAGTAGGCAAAGAGATCTTGCAACACCTTTGAGACTAAGGGGCTGTGCACACCAGCCATTAAGGCTGGCCTGGGGATGGATTTGGGGTGTAGTATACACATGACACATGCTCTGACTCCGCCCCCAGGGCAGCATAACACCATGCAGTGCTCCACATGGCATGTGGACACTCCATGGTGCTGCATCCACATGATGCAGTGCCAAAGGAGCAGCTTGAAGCTGCAGTGCCACAGCTATCGCACCCTTTCAAGGATGCAAAAGGGAGCCTCATTTTGTGGCTCCTTTTGGCACCCTTGAAAGGCCAGATTGGGGCTGCTGGGTGCGGTTGCCGTGGCCCTAATCCAAAGCAGCTGGATGTGGCTGCAGGCCATCCCTTAGAGTCGGTCTGCACAGCCTCTAACTGAAAGATAGAAGTTGCTAGCATTAAAAAAAGTTCAGTCACCATGAGATTTTGTTTGCATGTCAGAAAATATTTGGGGGGGGGGGGGTTGGCACAAAAAATTATGTGCTATTTTATGTGCAAAATTATTGATTTTGCACAAGATCAAGGGGAATTTTTGCACAATCACAGAATGTAACACATCTTAAAAATGTACACAATTCTTGTAATTTCACCAATAATACAATAATGAAATAAGCAGGATTTACATTTCTTCAAAGACAGTTGTACTCCTCACAGCATTTGTCCTAGCCAGGGAATTCAAAGATATAGCCATGTTAGTCTGTTAGTCTGTAGAATCAGTATGTAGAGAGATATTGTAGCACCTTTGAGAGTAACTGAAAGAGAGAAGTTGGAATCTACTTCTTCAGATGCATTTAGTGGAGTGGAAGCCAAAATATCCATGTGTGAGGATCAAGGGAGTAATAGTCTGACAATACCTGCAGAGCCAGAAGTTACATTCTCCCTGCATAATAAATACTTATGATGTGTGGCAAAATGAAGAGCCAAAGTACCTGACCAATGGATTGAAGCCAAGGTCTATGGGGCAAGATTCATCTGCTTGGGGCCAATATTCTTTGGGAATATTGTTGCCATTATTCGGTGCCACAGTTCTTGGGGCCAATATTGTTGCTATTTTGATAATTGCTCTTCTATAGCTCCCCAAACAGAAGTTATGATGTTGTCTTCTTGTTTTGGATTCTTACTTAAAAAGGGAGAGGCAGCTCTTAAACTTTTTTTGCCAGGAAAAAAAACTATATTATATTATCAAAGAAATTATACAGAACCTTTCACCAATCATTTTTCATTTAACAATTCACTGTTCAGTAGAATTGTGTAACCTTTTCCCATTACTTAGCATATAATTATTCCTTATTCAATTTTAGTTGTATGAAGCAGCATACGTTGTTTTTCCAGGTAGAATATATTAACATTAGAATATTTGTGTCTCGCCTACTTTCTATTATTCCTTCTGAGAATGTAATAAAATATCTTTTTGTGGCAATTGTGCAGAAAATGCAAAATAATATCCAATGTAATGGTAAAAAGTGAGCTGTTTTTAAAGTTTGCAAAAATGATTTTCATTGCTTGCCTTTTAAATATTGTCCAATACTGTTCCTTTTCAGAAACAAATTTTGCAGACATTGCACATCAGCGCTATGC
Source organism: Sceloporus undulatus (assembly GCF_019175285.1). Taxonomy (NCBI): domain Eukaryota; kingdom Metazoa; phylum Chordata; class Lepidosauria; order Squamata; family Phrynosomatidae; genus Sceloporus; species Sceloporus undulatus. Next base: position 227,123,960 of record NC_056524.1, on the reverse strand, counting down.
ACTACTAGCCACAGATCCCATTATGTGTATAATAATTGACTATTCAATAGAGCATTGAAGCATTTTTGTCTGGAACTAATTCACCTTTGTCTGTGCATCAGCATGTTCATGCGATGAATTACAGACACGATCCTCTAAGTGCCATAAGGCAATGTGCTACATTCAATTCTATTTGGTAAAGGGGAAAAATACATTGATGTCCATGTGTGGCTAAGAAAATAAAATCCATTAAAGCTTTTCACACTCAAGAATAAGAAGAGTATTAAAACTAGCTGATATAAAACAATGATATATTAAAGCGTATGATTCACTAGCATAGGCTTTGGACCTTAAGGCAATGAGTCACTGCATTATGGTTCCCCAAACAGCACCTGAATATCTACCCATGTGTTTTCTTCAAAGCTATGTGTTGTTCCATTATCAGCTGAGGGCAGAAGCAAACTCTGCAACAGAATGCTAGGCATGCATATAAATCTCCCTGCAGTTTCAGAGAAAAGTTCCTGTTGTCTCTTATACATTGGATGTCCCAAGTTTATAGATCACGATTTATTAATGTGTGGCAATATTGCAGGATCAGCACACGCAGTCACCATTTACAGAAATATTCCATATTTTTCCTAAAATGAGTCAGAATGGTAATCATCTCAATATTTGCAAACCAAAGCTGCCCGTAGTTGAACAACAAATGTTTAGAATTCTTTTTGTGTACCATTAGATGTTGGTTCAGGCCCAAAAGGAATCTTGCTTTGGCTAACAGAGTCAAACTGACCTCAGTATCACTTCAAAAAGAGATGAGAGGTTAGGGAATTATCAGCACTCAAGAAACTGGCCAGCCCTCATACATAAGTATACGGGCTGGACAGCTTCTTGTGTGCTGAAATGGAGGAACGGGCTGCTCAGCCAATTATATATAAATATGTCTTCGAAAGGCACTGGGGCAACTGTGGCTCTCCAGATGTTTTGGGGTTACAGCTTCCCTAAACCATCACCACTGGCTATGGTGGCTAGGACTGATAGGAACTGCACACCCAAATATCTGGACAGCCATAGTTATCCACCCTATAAGACAGTGGGTCTTATAAATCCTTATACCTGAGAAGATTCCCCTAAGAAGTCAGTAACAAAGCCCAGAGACCCAGCATGGTGTAGTGGTTTGAACATTGAACTATGGCTCTGGTGACCAAGATCTGATTACCTGCTTGGCCGAGGAAACCCACTGGATGATCTTGTCCAAGTCACACAATCTCAGCTACAGAAAACCCTATGATAGGTTCACCTTAGGATTCCTGTAAGTCGGAAATTACTTGAAAACATACAACAGCAGCAGCAACAACAAAGCACAGATATATTCATTGCTGAACACTAGTGTTCCCATTCTGCATAAGACAGATCAGTACTTGGGGGAAAGGTACTGAGGGGCTGTGGGAGTTGTAGTCCATTTCCCCCCATACTCCCATATTAACCCAGTAGGGTCAATGGCTGTCATTGACTTTTGTGAAACAATTACAAAGCTTCAGCCAGGAAGACTATTAAGCAGTGGCTAAACTGGCTGGGGAATTGTGGGAGCTGTAGTCCAAAGAAATAACTTTTCTGAGTAATGTCTTTCACGCTAAGGCAACCCAAGCTTCCTCTCTTACTGATACTGGCTCATTGAGATGGGGCGGATTGCTTTGCCATGATTGTAGCCCATCATTTATTTGGGCTACCCCTGCTCTGAGGCAAAGTGTAGTGGTGGCTGCTTCATGCGGCAGATGTTGGTTGGTGTATAGAAAACAGCAATGGAAACCCCTTCCATTTTATACTTTCCAGGAATCCTAAGCTAACTGGCTGAGCTCTGGTGAAGTGAAAGATTTTGTCCAATCCCCAGTATTGGAGAAAGAATCAAGTGTCTACAGGTCATCAATAAGGAAGCTCCATTTTAAATCAGTACTTTGGGCAGTGTGAACATCATTAGGTTAAATTACACCAGAAAGACTCGATCAGGGTAAACGTAGTCTGAACTTTTGTTTGGGGCAGATTTGGTAGTGGCTGGATGAATCTGCCCGGATCTACCTGACAGAAAAGCACAAGTGTGAATGGGGCCTTATATAGTCATTAGTTCTTCACTTCAGGCACCAACAGACCTTGGGTCATCCCTGAAATTTATTGACAACCATTCAGTTTGTTCCCAATTTCAACTGAACCATCTCTCCAGTTGAAACTCTTTTATCCTCTCCTAGAGAAGTGAATGATTCCTGTTGACTTCTGTAGGAGAAAGTAAATTATAACCTGTCATAACGGTGGGTGCTAGAGTAAGATAAAGGATAGCTCTAGTGAGTTTCTCAGGCACATTAATCTTCCCAAACTTTAAACCAATATTTTATGCCATCTAGACCTTTATTGAAATTATTTACTTGGTACCTTATATATGGGTAACCTTTGTGTACCAAGCCTGTTCATGTAAATTCATATCTCACCAAAGCAGATGTCACATATAAGACAAACTACCACCTTAAGAAGCAGCAGATATGAAACACTGGTTTAGATGAGGTAGAGACTGAACACATTCCCTTTTGCATTGTTTCTTCCAAACAAAGCTGAGGTGCTTTAGTTACAATAGTGGAAGAGTTGTGTGTTGCTTTGCTGAGATTTCAGCAAAATATTTCATCCATTGTTAATCTGCCTTTAGTAAGAACTAGAATCCTGATCAAGGTTATTAAAAGAGACCAGGCACTGCATCATATTGCATTCACCTGTGGCCAGTAACAGATGATTTCAAAGGAAGCAATTACTCAACATAGATTCCTGCTCATTGTAGAATGCCAAATTTTGCATTTGGGTGGAAGAAAATGATTCTTGAATATATGCTCTGAAGCATGAGATTTGATTACCTTTATCGTCACTTGCAAGGCCATAAATGTTGCAATAAAAGAACATAAAAGCATTCAGCCTTTTTCCAGCATCCAATACACAGTATTCTTGCTTGCTTAATTATCTTTTGTGGTTTTGAATTCTGAAGATTAAGCATTGACATCTGACAATTTCCTACATTTCTAATCCTGCTTTTCATAGCTAGAATGGAATCATAGAATTGTTGTCTTCCTTCCCACCACCAGTTCTGCAGTAAGAAAAGGGAATGAAATCTTTCTGTTATCCCCATATCTCACTACCTAGGCCAGGCAAGGAAACTTTTTCTTTCTTTCTTGAGAATGATAAAGGGGTATCACCCAGCCCCCTACAATTTTTCTTTTAAAGAAGCACTACAAGGGTATCTGTCTGAAACTGTCACATTGATGTGCTTCATGTTATCAGAATATTGAAACTCATGGGGAACAGGGAAATCAGAACACTTGTTTCATTTACTTCTTACATCACAGAGGTTGAGCTGAAAAGTCTGCATTGACCTGCAGAGGTTCCTTTAATAGAAGCGTCATGCTTCAAAGTTTGTGTTAATTAGGGAGAAAGCAGAATGGTTGCCATAGGTTCATAAAATGAAACAAGATGCAATGTGTGGTCTAGATCAGTGGTTTTCAGCCTTTGGTCCTCAAGATACTTTGGACTTCAACTCTCAGTGAACATTTTGAAGAAAAGTCAGATACATGAAAGGCAGCTGAAATAGACTCTTTTCCATATACAGTTGGCCCTCCATGTTTGAAGCTTGGACTTTTGCGGATTTGATTATTTGTGGTTTTCATTAATATGTTCTCTCTAGGGATCTCTAAATCTTCCAGTGCAATTCTGCTAGAAGTTGATCATAGAGTTGTGCTGGAGAACCTAGAAGAAAACATTTATCTAGGGATTTGCAGGTCCTCCAGCATGATTCTATAATCACCTTCTGGCAGATGTTGACCATACACTTGCAATGGAGAACCTGGAGATTCCTAGAAAGGTGTTCTCTCAGGTAAAAAGAATAGCATTTTGTATTTGTAGTTTTCCCGCATTCACAGGGGTCCTTCATCTTAACCCAGGTGAATGTGGAGGGACCACTATATAATAAATTATTTATTCTGTAACTCTAAAGGAAATATGTCATGCTTTCCCCCTTCAATCATGGTTGTTTGTCCCTACTTTCCTCTGTATTTTGCTCTAGATTATGCATTTGTCACTGTGATCATAAATTCTCACTGTTCTTTTATCGCTACTGCACCACGAATGTATATGTCCATTTTGCATGGACTCCTTCTCCCTGTTAATCACCACAGAAATCCTGTAATTGAGAGGTAGTGGCAACCCATGGTCAGATAATAAATTCCATGACTAAGCGGAGATTTGAAATTGAGTTTTCCTGTTTCAGATTTTAAACATCACTCTGTACTGGTTTGCTCAAATCAGTTGTAACTTTTTTTAAAAATGGTATGAGATTTGAAGCATACTTGGTAAAAGTCCATCACTTAATGTGCCTAATTTGCCTCATTAGGATAATTTGTGCAACAGGCAAGTTGATGTCTGGATATGGAGAAGTGGATTGTGGCAACCCTCACTTATGACTCTTTAAATATTGTTGGGCTCCAACTCCTACATTCCCTCACTAATGGCTATGCCAGCTAGGGCTAATGGGAATTGTAGGCCAAAAACATCTAGAGCAAGTATGGATAACACTAGGTAAGTTGGTGGCTGAATGCATTAATGACTCAGATCACATTGCAAAGCTGTACAGCTGTCACTTAAAATCTCCCTGGTCTTTCAGGACACAGATGCCCACCACTGCTTTCACAGAAAGCTTTTGAATGATTTTGACCTGCATATGTTTGCCCAAAACTTTTTGCTGTTTTGAGTGAAAACTATATGAAAGTCTGTACTACTAACAATGGATGGCTTTCAGTGCCAACTCCAGCACTTGCATGTTTGTTGAAAACAAGGCCTTCTTAATGATTGCTGTCATGCTATGGAATGCCCTCCCATGGGGGGCTAAACTGACTCCCTTTTTGATATCTTTCCACCAAGGAAAAACCTTTAAAATACCTAGGCCTTTGCCATTTAACTGGCCACCACAAAATTATTTTAATTGAGATGTGTTCTATTTGTATCACTATTGCAATGTTTAATGTTTTTGTATTAGACATTGTTTTAACTGTACTTTGCTTTCACTGATACTGTGAGCTGTCTTATGTTGCATATTAGAAAAAAGTGAGATATAAATTAATTTTTTAAAACAAAATTTTAAAACTTCATTCTCAACAATACCAATGCTTTAAAAAGAATTTGTTGGACCATTCTGACCCCTAATTTCCATGCTCATGCACCCAAATCCTCCCATCCCATCATAAAAGCACATGTGGTTGCTGCCTGAACTAGATTAGTTTCAACTTGTAATGCTGGAAGACATTCCTCTCTACACATGCTTATTTGAGCACAATTGACGTTAATTTTTACCCATCCCAAAGTGTATACTAGTGTGAATGAATCTGCTTTAGAATAGGAACTTGGCAATTAAAAACCAATGTACTAGATCAGGATTAGGCAAAATGTGACCCTCTGGATGTTACTGAACTAGGGTTGCCAGTTTATTTATATAACATTTCTTATTTGAGATCCAGAAAGCATGTCAATTATCAGAAAGGTTGGTATCCTTGCTATAAGAGATGTCCTTTATTTGAGAGTTGGAAAGCTTTTCCATTTGTATAGACTTAACAAGATGCCAAAACCCCCCACAAAACTGATATTTTTGGATGTGGAACCTTCATAAAGACAAAGAACATTATCATATGAGAAAGATAAACCAGAACTGGATAACGGCACCTAATATTTATTGAACAAAGAACTTCACTGGATAATTGCACCTTGGGGCTTACTGCATGACACTGAAGTTTATCGCATGGCCCTAAAACGGGCCCAGTGCATTCTAAACGTGAACGTGCGCGGGTGCGCACAGAATAGGATGGGGCCAAGAACCCCATTTTATCACACACTGGAATGTCTCCTTTGCCGCTGGGCGTTCTAGTTGTGTTCCAGAGGGCGCCATTTCTGGGAACTGTTTCTAAGCGTCCCCAGAAATGGCATTCTCTGGAATGAAACGGGGATGCAACTGGAACGCCCGGTGGCAAAGGCGGTGTTCCAGTGTGTGATAAAATGGGGTTCTTGACCCCATCCCGTTCTGTGCGTGCCCGCGTACGTTCACGTTTAGAACGCACTGGGCCTGTTTTAGGGGCCATGTGATAAACTCTACTGTTCTCCAGTAAGTTCTTCTGCTGGAGACTGTCTTGAAATCATTTTTTTACAGACACAAAAATCCTGTTAATGACCATCTTTCCCACAATTATTCTATTTTGATTTCCAGTGCACAAGTAAAATTCCACTTTAATTATGATTTTGGCTAGTGAGGGTTGCTTAGTGTGTGTGCTGTGGGAAGGGAAACATGATCAGGGGAGAAGGAGGAAAGGGGGAGTTGGACATTTCTTTTCAATTGTCAGCAAGAAACATTTGTTTGTTTGTTTGTTTGTTTGTTTTCTCTATAGAAAAAAAATCATTTGATAAATGCCCACTCTCCTCCCCCATGGGGCTTGTCAGAAACCAAACTTTGCTCACTACTCCCCCCGCCCCATACCTCCGTTCTAGCTATGGTGATCAATTCTGATTTGATGGGAGAACATACACACACACACACACACACAGAGAGAGAGAGAGAGAGAGAGAGAGAGAGAGAGAGAGAGAGAGAGAGAGGATGTAAATAATAATAATAAAACTTTTATTTATATCCTGCTTTTTGTTAAGACAATCAATATGGCATACATCACTAAAATAATACAACAATATATACACAATGTCCCCCCTTTAAAAAAGAATTAAACAGTTAAGGATTAAAATTACATAAACATTACAATCATTAAATCAAAGATGGGTGAAATCACAGCATATGTGGGAGAGATCATTTTGGCTGAGTACTCTTCTGAGAAGGCCTGCTGGAAGAGATCTGTCTTGACAGTTTCCTTGAAGTTGTCTAAGTTGGTAACTTGATAGATCTCGTCCAGCAGGCCGTTCCACAAAGTGGGAGCGGCTGCAGAGAATATCCTCTGGAAGGTCGAAGTCAGTCTGGTCTTTAAGGGCTGCAATAAATTCCTCCCAGAGGACCTGAGTGCATGGGGCGGATTATAAAGAAGGTGATCCCTTAGGCCTGTTACAGACTGCCAAAATAAAGCTGCTTCGGGTCTCTTTGGAGGTATGCTATTTAAATGATGCATGGGTCCAAAGAATCCGGAAGCTGCACCAAAGCTGCACTCCAGTGCTTAGGAATGGAGTGTGGCTTTGGTGCGACCTCTGGACTCTTAGGACCCATGCATCATTTAAATAGCATATCTCCAAAGAGACCCGAAGCAGCCTTATTTTGGCAGTCTGTAACAGGCCATAGATAAATAAATGTAAAGGGGAAGAGGAAGGCCTTTTTAAAGGTAAGACTCCTTGTGATTTATATTTCTGTGGAGGGGGATCTCTGCATGTATGCCAAACTAGTAAAAGGCATGGTATTTTGTGGGCAATGGCAAATGCTGTGTGTGATAGGTTTTTAGGGGAAACAATGACTGAAATGCTGGGAAGATTCTTAACGTGCGATGGAGAAGGGACCAGTCGTGCTTGCAATGTGCCTTTGAAAACAGCACTGTTTAGCAAGAGAAGAACCTAAGGCCCAGAAATATGTGTATCATGTACAAATGTGGACAATATGTTAATTTTGCAGAGGTAACTAAAATCAATACTTTTATCTGGTATTTAAGGAGAATGCAAGCTTGCTATTAGCTGTTTCCTGACTGTCGACTTTGCATGTTATGAATTTCAACTCTCCCTTATTGCTATTTTGAAAACCTGGCAACACTACAATTCCCAGAACTGCTCTCCCTTGCCAATAGTGGCCGGGCAGATGAGAATTGTACTCCAACTATATCTACAGAGGCATGATTCACAGTCTACAACCTGGTGTGAATGAAACTTTACATTACATGAGTAAGTTTTACCCTTTCACTTGATGTTTATCACACTATGCTCTTAAAGAGGTACTATTCCAGTGTGACTCCTCTAGCAGCCTCCTGTTGCATGCTGGGATTGGCAGTTTTAAGGAGCTGAACTTCTCTGCCTGAGAATTCTAAATACCCCTCCTTAAAACTGCCAATCCCAGCATGCAACAGGAGGCAGCTAGAGGAGTCACACTGGAATAGTACCTCTTTAAGAGCTTGTCTGATAAACACCACTGTGTTGTTGAACCTTGCTAGCATTCTCATTACCAGGTTATCCTTTCCATAGTGGTCTTCTCTTTGCCAAACAAGATTTGTGTCTATTGATTAACGGCACCTAATATTTATTGAACAAGGAACTTCATTTATTTTCTAACATCACAGCTTCTTATCTGCTGTACTTTCACACCAGGACAGGTTGTATTAGCAGTGTTATTCTGAACCTGTTATGCTTGGGTGACACAGAGATTACATGTTAAGGATTTAATTATACAAACAGCATTCTGTAAATGGCATTTTTTAACAGAGCTGGGTGTTTTTCATGTTGGCAAATAATGTTCTCTGCCACCAACAAAAAATAAAATTAAAAAAAAATCCTACAATTGTTTCTCTTTTACAGTATTCCTGAAACATAGGCCCCGTACAGATGGGCAGGAAAAGGCGGTGAGACACCACCCCTTTCTCCCCCAGATCATTGCTGCAGCAACCGCACAGGTGCGACAATGAACCACTCCAAAAAGGCGCTGTGAAACAGCTCCTTTCTACGTCACTGGCAAGGCACCATTAGCACCCTGCAGCAGCATGATGATGTCTCTTTTACACCGTCATCAGCACACGTGCTGTGCGAACACACGCGCCAAAATGGCACCTGGAGAGCATGAGGCATGTGGATGCTCTGTTCTCCCAAGCCCTAATTTCGGCCCCAGGATTGCACTTTTTGCCCATCTGTATCTCCAAGATATTCCTCCCTTATTATTTTCTTCTATCAGACGATTGTTTGGTAGATATAGATATAGATATTTCTATGAAAAACTACAAATTTATGAAGAAAATTCTGTTGTGGTTGGGTTTGGGGGGGGGGGTTGGAACCATGCTTCATTTGCGGGGATTTGTGAGCCTCAGTAAGAGATACAGTATTAATTTATGTGAACCTCAATAGAAATTAATGAGGGAAATGAATGGATAGTATGCAGCAATGTAGTGGCAAATTTTGAAATGCAGATTCTCATCAAGTCAGCCTCTGTAGCAACACCCCCCATGAAGGATCCAAATGTGCATGTAGCTCCCTTGATCAGTTTCTGGTATTTTTCATCTACCAGTATTCATGAGATGTGAATGACAATTTGATGCTTTTAGGACTTTTTGCAAAGATACTCATAAATACTTTGTATTACAGCAGTTATGGTAATCCATTTGCCTTCCAGCCACTATGAGAATTGCAGCTAAATACTAAGGTGGAGAACACCAAGGGGAGTGCCAGGTGACAATGTAACCCCTCCTATTCAAAAAGTCCCAGGGTTTCAACCCTGGCTCTGCTACACATGCCAAGAGTACAGCATGGAAGAATGAAACTAAACAGATGGATTAAGCTACAAGGAAGTGAAGATTGAAATAGTGAGGTTGGTAGTCTGCAATTTATAGATAATAAAAGGTTGTTGTTGTCGCTTGCCTTTGAGTCATTCCCAATATTTTACAGGGTTTTTTGGCACTGAAAGTGTGTCACTTTTCCAAGGTTGCTCAGTGGGTTTCTATGGCTGAGTGGGAATTCCAACCAATTCCAGAGTCAAGGTTGAGTGCTCAAACCACTACACCACACTGCCCCTCAGATAAAATCACTACTGCTAATATGCTGCAGCCTCTGGCAGTCATTAAAAATATACAACTGTTAAATAACTTCACAAAGAAATGAGACCTAACATGATAATGATCCCTCCACTTCTGCTTGAAGGCCTGCTGGACGGCCATATTAAAAACAGTGTTTCATTACAGAACAGTGTCAAAGGAGAAACTCCTAACTTGTGCACAATCTCTCCAACAGCAGAGCAAGTGGAGACACTCATAATGAGCAAATATTGTTGTTAGCTGCTATATTGATTGCTGTACCCTCTCTTTAAAACAACAGCAACAACCAGATGATGTTTCTGTTGTCCTGGAGCATTCAGTGGAAATTACCAGCACTAGCAGCAACATTTTCTTCTCATGTAGTGGGCAGGTTTTGTAAAAAATAAAATTCTAGGATATATTGCAGAAAAAATACCTAAATTTAAAAAACAAAACAAAACAAAACAAAAAAAAACCCAAGGGATTTGCATGATTTTATATTGGTGATTCACACCAGGTTCCTTGGTCATTCCTTCTCCACCTTGTTGGATGGGAAAAGGGAAGCACAGATGGTCCCTTAACACCACTTAAGATTTTTAGAACATTGTTCCTTAAAATAAATGAAAGCATGCCCATATGAGTCTCACAACATCCAGAGTCAAAAGTGAGCAAAGGCACTGAAGAGATCTCAGCAATTATTGTCTAGAATTGCCTACAGTGTCATGAGAGATGAATGATGGTTGGCTAAATTGTCAATCATATCATATAGCTTCTTTCATTCCCACTTCTCTGCCATTTTCTGCAAAGAATTGGAACCTCCAAGTGGGTGCAAAATCAGAATTGAGAGATACTGACCAGTAATAAGTGAAATTGTTGCTTAATATTCTTAAGTCTTATGTATTTACAGCTGGAGATGTGTGACTATGTGCTTTCAAGTGGCCTATTAACTTATGGTAATACCATGAAATTCAGAGTGAATTTCATGGGGTCTTCTTAGGCAAGGAATACTCAGATATGGTTTTCCAGTTTCCTCTTCTTAAATATAACCTACAGCACTTGGTATTCATTGTCTCAGATTCAAGTTCTAAACAGGGCTGACACAGCTGGAGGGAACAATCCTAATTACTTCTTAGTCCTGGCAAAAACTGATGAGTATTGTGTGCCAAAGAGCACCTTTATCTGTAAGAAGATCTAATTTCAGACAAGCAATCGGAATCCAGGGAAATCTGTAGAGGCCTATGCCAAGTAACTGTGAGAATGTAGTTGGTTTTCCCTAAGGGGCAGCAGAAATGAAACCATCAGGGAGGGTTCTGTTTTTGGCAAAAGTTTATCCCAGAGTCTGTAAATGGAAACAAAGTTGCAGCACTGTAGTAGGAGTTATATATTACTATTTATGAATATTTAGAGAATGAAATATTGAATAAATATATGTTACATATATATTGTATTCCTTGTTTCAAAAAGTTTCATTGGTACAGTGCAGATCTGCCTTATTTGGATGAAGATTTTCCCAGGCATCCCCCACCCCACCCTCAGTTAAACCTTGTCCAGTCCCCCTCAAAAGCTCAGTGCAGATTCAGCTTGATAAAGACAGCAATTGCTCTAAACTGGGACATACTTTATTTTATTTTATTTTTAACTGGGGGACATCCCAAATGAAGATAGTTACTGCTTTAAGATTTATTTATATCGTGCCTTCTTCCCAAAATTGAGGTGCAAAGTGACTTACTATTTTAAAAAGCAAAACAGCTAAAATCTTACACAAAAGTGAACATCAAAATGGCATTAAAATATTGACAACATTACAATGATTGAAAAAAAATGGAAGGATAGAATACTACTGGAAAATAAAAAGCAATTAAAACAGTTCAATAGCAGAATAACAGTGAGGGGTCCATTCTGGTCTCCCGGGCAAGGGAGTTCAAGAGTCTAGGTGCAGCCACTGGGAAGGCTCTTTCTCGTGCCCCCACCAACAGTGCTTGTGATGGTGGCTGGACTCCAAGAAGGACGTCTCCTGATGGTCTCAGGTCCCGGGCAGGCTTGTATAGGGAGATGTTGTAGGCCTGAAACAGACAAGCCAAATAGAACAACTTCCAGCAGCTCCGGGTGCATGGTGTTTAGACAACACATACCCCCAATGTGACCAGAAGCCACTCTGAGGCCATCTAAGGTGGACCGAAGCTGCTAGCAAAAGGAGCAGCAAAATGTCACTCATGCAGGCAGCTCATTTGGGATCATTACAGTGGCCTGCTTCAGGAACAAGCCATCCAGTCGCCATGGTCCTGGGGCAATTGAGGCCTCTGGCTGCTCCGTTTGGCCTGTCTGCTTCACCCTGTAGTCTTCCAGATGGTATAGATCTGAGTCATATATAGATTTATAGGCCATAACCAGCTCTTTGAATTGGACTTGATTTCATAGGCTTGCACTGCAAAACTATTATGTTTTTTGTGCTCATCTTGAGCATAAAATCCTGAAGCACCAACAAATAGAAAAGATGGTAACTCTTCTGGAGTAATATTATCAAGGATGCTTTTTCTTCAAGAGTTCATTACAATAGTGATCTCTAAAAAAATAATTAGGCTGAACATAAGTTAGCTGCTGCTGTCAACTTTTGAATTAGCTACACACAGACAAGCCATTTAGTGATTGGCAATAAGTCACCTGCTGAAAGGAAAATGCAGTCTGGCTTCCCTTGTCCTCAAGAGGCCGTTATCATCTCATATGCTGCAATGGAATCTTGAGACTTTGCAGTTGTTGCCATATGGTATGTAAGCAGGAAGCTGGGCCTAAATGTAAAGCAATAAAGATGGATGGGAGATTTGATTATTTGTTCAGCCAGTTGCCACTTTCTGTAGGATTCTGTGTATTAAATGATGTAAAACAATACTTCAAGGTTATTCTGGGTGAGCTTTATGACATCATCCATCAAACTGTCCTGGCATCTAAAACATTTTATTGCCAATGGGGAGAACCCAGCTTAATCACACAAATAACTTTAGTTTACCTGATAGGTTTTATTTCTAAGAATGAGAGAGGGAGAAGAAGGAGAGAAAGAAGGAGAGAACAGATTTATACATCCTTTGCCATTCAGATTTTGAAACTATGTTTAATGGCATTATACAGCTTAAGACAATAAAGCAACACATCAGGTTAGCACAATACATACATCATGATGAGTGAGATTCAGTTCTGTTGGTTCAGATGCACCATTGGGCCACATCATTTATAATGTAGCTGGCCTTGGGCCAGTCACCATTTTCCCCATTAACTTACAAGGTTATTTTAAGATGGGATGGGCAACTGCAAAGGAGGTAGAGGGCATTTTTCTCCTGCATTCCACCCCCCAATAGGGGCTATGCTAGTTCTTCAGAGGTTACCTAAAACAGTGTCATGTTACTACCAGCTTTGTTGTTGGTCATTCGGGATGGAGTTTTAAACACATCAGGAGTTTGGGGGCTGTGAAAACAGAATCACCACATTTAATGGCAGCTTTGGGCTAACCCCATCACCACCAAAATAGCATTTGGAGGATCTGGGGCTTTATGGTTTCTCAGACCCCAATGCTGCCCACAGGCCAGATTTTGTCCGTCCCCCTGCTTTACCATAAAGTATTGCCTAGAGCTATTAGGAAGATCAGTATTGGTAATAACACAATATACCAGTTCCTTGTCAACTTTGGCACAAGACTTCCCCTTAGGTTGGCCATGTGCCCCATTTTACAGAGCAGACTCCTCTGCTTCAAGATCTTTTAGGGCACACTCTTCCTCCTCTTGAAAGTGTCCTCTGTTTGAACAAATCTCCAGATCAATTCCTGTTAAATGAGAAATAAGAATCATAAGAAGGGTGAACAGAGTCCTTGGTTTGGCCTTTCACTGGTTTCCCCCGGAGAGCAGACTGAGCTGATAGAATAGACCATTTGATCAGAATCTTCTGCTCTGTGATGTTATATTGTATTCCTATGTTAATGTGTATATAATACAGACAATTATGAACAACTTTATGCTTGTATACAGAATGAGAGTCAGAGAATATGAATGAATGGAGTGTCAATTTTGATTGTCAGCAATATACACCTGCAAAGGTGCAGTTCTGTGGAACAAGTTATGTTGTCATAGTTGGAGATCAATGACCATTTTCTGGGGCACAGCACCCAATCTAGCAGGAGAGATTTCAACATCTGCATTTGGAAGGATGCTGCTGAATCTAGCACTGCTCCTTCAAGAATGTTCTTCTGTCACGAGTAAGTGGGGCTTGCTTTCCTGAAAATGGTCACATCACATTATGCTGTCACAAAAGCAATAGCAAAAGGCATTTACCATTGATTTGCAGGTAGGGTTTTTTGTTTTTGTTTTTTGATTATCTGCTTTTATTTGCATTGTGAGATGCTTTCGGTGTCATATTGAAGAAAGGGAGAAAATAAAAATTAATTAATTAATTAATTAATTAATAGTAATCATGATGATGATGATGATGTCGATGATGTCAATCCCCCTCACCTGAAGGTGGCAACAAGCTTCAAGCCCCTATCTCTATCTGCTCATAATTCTTGTTACAGACCATATGATTGTAAATACTGACTAGGAATTCAATATTTGTATATGTGTGTATGTATTTGTACACATCTATGCATCTTTTTTATATAAATACTTGCTCAAAATGAATTCCTCTTTTTAGACACTTATTATGGGTCAGGTGTAAACAATGTTTTAACAACTAACTTCCAGCTGAAATCTAATGCAACAATTTTAGTAAACAACAAATTTAGTAAGGATTTGTGTAGCTGGATTTAAGGTTTCTTTTGGCAATATCTTTATCATTAATTTTCTTTTCATCTTCCTCTTTACTCTAAACTACTAGAAGTATTTCTTCATCCTTAGTGTTCAAGGATTAAATGTAATCTGTTCCTCTCATTATCCTTCATATTAAACTGAGAGCAGCTGTGATAAAACTAGATTTAGTTCCTTTAGAGTTGATCCTGGCACTTGTCAGAACATCTGTGTAATAGTTTCTCCTATTTGTTTATTTGTTTTCCTGTGGGAGAAAGTTTTTGCACCTGATGCTATCTCAGGACTGTCTGCAAGGGACTAAGCAGGTCATTAGCCCCAGGTTGGCACTGACCCAGATCCTGCAGACTGAACATGGATCCAGTGGATCCAGCCCAATCCCAGGGCAAAGAGGCCTTAACACAAGTCTGAATGATCTGCCATTTGCCACAGAATTTCATGGAAAATTCACTGAAAACCCTGGCAGTACAGACAACCATGCTTGCCCCTTACCTTATTCCTCTACTACTGCTAGTGAGAACCCCACCTATCCCCGCCATCACATCTGATGTCAAAACAGTGTTCCTGGGTGCAACCATGTGGCCATCAAATATGGTGAAGGGAGGCTTGTCATAAGTGGCAATTGAGGAGTAAAGTAAGGGGCATGTGGCGGTAGGAGCCCTGATGGTGCAGTGGTTAAATGCCTGTATTGCAATCACTCACTCAAAACCGTAAGGTTGCGAGTTCAATCCCAGCTAAGGGGGTTCATCCTTCCATGGTCACTAAAATGAGTACCCCGCTTATTAGGTGCAATTAGCTTACAATTGTAAACCACTTAGACGCTGTTAGTTCAGTATGAAGCGGTATATAAATGAAGCTGTTTGTTTGTTTGGTAGTGGGACTGTGACATGTATTGGGCTTCCTCTGTACTCTACTGGAATAGTCACCAGACTGAGAAATTTAAAACAACAACAACAGTAGACCACATAAAAATGTTACATACTATCTAAAGGCACCATGTCCTGTGTGATCTTGGAAGCTAAACAGGGTCAATCCTGGTTAGTACTTAGATGAGAGACTAAGGCCCGTTACAGACAGCCCAAAAGGAGCGGTCTTGGGCCGCTGCCAGTTGCAGCGTGGAGGAGCCGCAGCAGCCAAACCGCGCAACTCCTCCGCGCTGCAAAAAAGGAGCGTGGAAATCGCGCTCCTTCCGGCAACCCGGAAGAGACGTCGCAAGTGCCAAAGCGTGCACTTGCGATGTCTCTTCTGGGTTGGGACATGCGGACGCAGAGCATCCACTACGTCAAGATGGCAGCGCCCATCTGTATAGGGTGCCGCCCTTTTGACGTATCGATTACGCGCGAGGGGCAAGGTGCGTCCGGAAGCGCTGCCCCTCGCGCGTAATTACGGCACGATGATGGCGCCTCTTGCACCCATCTGTAACGCGCCTAACAAATACCAGGTGTCGTAGGCTATATTTCAGTTGAAGGAACTGGGAAAACCATCCCTGAGTATTCCTTGTCTAAGAAACCAGTATGAAATTTACAGTCACAACAACAACAACAACAACAACAACAACAACAATAATTTTTCTTACCCACCTCTGCTCATGGCTCAAGGTGGGTTACAACATAGTTAAAGCACAATCATTATATAAAATACACATATTAAGCTGCATCTCTATGCAATATTAATATTACAATATTTATAATACATAATACATAGGAAAATAAATCAACAGACGACTTGTCTACATATAACCAGCCATATTTGTGGATAATCATGAGACTTCCAAGACCAACTCCCCACCAGGCTTGCTGTGGATGGTGGGCATTGCAATTCCAAATGAGCTGGGGGGGCACTAACTGTCACTGCAGAATTATAGCAGTATGATTCCACCTTAGTGGTCATGGCCCTGTTCTGTGGCATTCTGGGATTTGCAGTGTGGTGACGTGCTTTAGAATTCTCCATGAGGGAGCTGAATTGACTATCTATACAGAATGTCAGTAAACTACAAATCTCAAGATGCTCTAGGATAGAACCTTGGCAATTAAAGTGTACCAAAATGTTGCAGCTATGTAATATTGATACAGTCCAAGTTAAGGAAGAATGTTTGCAAAGGTGTTCAGCAAGAGTACCTCTGTTTCCCCATTAAAATTATTTTGAAACATGCAAACACATACATGATCTCAATGCAGATTTAGGCCAATTTAAGAATATCAACAAATACCGAAGACCAGCATGTGGGAAGGTACTGTATATATTCTACAGTGCAGGGTAGAGATCAATATTTTACACTACTGATTTGACTTGCATTGAACTTACTTTTTACCAGAAAAAGAGTGTGAAAGTGTGTGTGCAGATTTGAAAGCATCTGTTTTAATCCATTTGGAACAAAGTAGATTTGGAGGAGTATTGGGTCCCTGGAAGATTTCAGAATCTCCTCATAGGACAGCTACTGCCTGTTTGTAGGGTTGTGAGGTGAAGCACAGGACAGGAATCCTGTACCTTTAAATAGTTGTGTAGAAGAGGGAAATTCAATACCTGCTGAAATTTCTTATTTTGCATAATCCTTAAAGGTTCAGGAACTCTGTTCCATATCTGCGAATCCTACGTGCTTGTGTGATTACCTCTACATCTGCTATGCAACCTGCATAAAAGAAACATTATTAGAGACTCCATATATTTCTAGTGATCTTTCCTCTTAAAGCAATGTGCCAGAATATTTTCCTGTCTTGCTTATTTATTTCCCTATGCTAGAGATATGCATTGGCAAGGACCAGTGCCAGAAACAAAAAAAGACTGTGTTGGCTAGCTTTGCTGATCTGTTGGCAGATCTTAGACATTCAGAGCTCCATACTGCAGCATTTCTATATTCCTAACTTTCATTGAAGTTCAAGGGAACTTTGAATAGGAAGGATCACAACAAATACCAAATTTCTGGCAATGCTGTGTCCTGGCATCCTTCAGATAGACTTGGTAATTGGCAGTTCTTTGTTTGCCATTTGTAGTCTTATCCCACTGTGATAACACCTATTCTAAACCACACACTTTGCAGTTATTATTATTATTATTATTAGCCAATTTTTGCAAATTCCCATCAGATCCCTTGTATTTTTCATCACATTTTCCCTAAAGTGCTTCCAACAAGTGGCTCAGGTGATATGGGCATGGCTTGAAGCGGTAGCAACTCCTCTGAGTTCTGCCTCTCACAGGGTGGATTAAAATGAGGTCTGGTCTTCTCTTGTGAGAGATCTCACTTTTCTTTTCTTTTCTTTCTTTATTTTTTTTATGTTATTTATTTTTTTTGCAATACCTTGGACAAGCTCTGTGTGATTTTGAGGGCATTTCCCAAGGAGGCAGTATTTTCATTTGTAATGTTGTACTTCTCCACTGCATCTCATACTGTTCTTATCAGAGCATTTTGTTATGTGGCAGCAGTTGTGGCAGTTAGCAGTGGGCACAAGGGGCAAAAAACAACAACAGAGGAATGGAGGGAGGAGCAGGAAGAGGAAACCTATGGTGTAAGAGTTCATAAGGGAAATAAAAGCCAACCTATGCAGAAAGTAATATGAGTATGGGGAGACAGAACTGGAAGAAGAGAGATGTGCAGCTAAAGAGCAGAGGAAAGAAATCATATGAAACTAGAGATACATGGAGAAATGTAGAGGGCACAGGCAAGAGGTAAAAAGACAAGACAGAGTGCTCAGACAGAAAGATGTACAGATAAGTGAGAATCTAAGAGGACCAGGAAATGGAAAAATCGGAGAAAGAGAGTACAGAATATTGGTAAAGGACAGGTATGAAGAGACAAACGGACAATCAAAGACCCTGTAGAGATGAAAGAGAATGTGTAAGAGGTAACAAAAAAAGAGAAAGAATTGGGTGAAGTAGCTGGGAAGAATGGAAGAAGAAAGAGATGGTTCAAAGGTGGCCTGACAAAAATTAAAAGATTACTAACACCAGGGATCATAGAATCATAGAACTGTAGAGTTAGAAGAGACTATAAGGGCCATCCAGCTATATCCCCTGCCATGCAGGAAATCTAAATCAAAGCATCCCCAACAGATGTCCATCCAGCCTCTGTTTAAAGGCCTGGGAAGACGCCCGCACTGAGGAGAAGGAGCGCACCTGTGCAACTCCAACTGTGCCCGCACAACGTCAGGGGGGGGGCACTGGTGGGAGAGGCACCTCATAAGCCAGCCCACCAGCCCCTGGAAGATGCCTGGGAAGACACCTGTATTGAGGGGAAGGAGGGCACCTGCGCAACTCCAACTGCGCCCACACAGTGTCACAGACCTATTCTAGCAGTGCCCATGAACCCTATTGGCACTGTCATTCATCAGCGCACAAGGTAACCAACGTTGGGAAAGTAGTGGGACACTAGTGCGTTAACAGACCTGAAAGACCTATTGAGAGCGAAGGTGAGAATATATACCGCCCAATCACTGGGAATCCGAGCGGTTTACAACAGAGGGGATAATAGACAGTTCCCTGCCCTCAGGCTTACAATCTAAAATACACGACACAAAAGGAGAAGGAAATGGTGAGGGGGGGAGGGGATCAGGTCCAGCATTCTTCTCTCCCTCTGAGGAAAACTAACATTTGACATGTGTCCAAGAATGGTTTGCACTCTGCAGTTTGAACTGCCATCCTCTTTATGTCTATAGAGTGTAAAGTCATAGTATCTGTAGTGAGAAAGTTTTTTAATACAATCTGTGATATTAATTACCCATGAGTTTTATCATTGCTCCACTCTTTTAGACTTCTAGAGAAGGTGTAACACTTTCCAAATCCTGGGGGTTTGAAAGGCAGCATTTTACTAAGATCATACTACTGTTATTGCAACTTATATAGTTAATTCTGCTTTGTGTGGAATGGTACAATTATATTCATCATGCCAATAAAATGTCTTGGGTTACTGCTTTAATTTTTTTATAAGCCACCTTGAATTTGGAAAGTCCTGATACAGAAATGTAAAAACATATTTTGGCACCAGCTCAAAACATTGTTATTCTTCCAAATCTGCATAAGACCATGTCAGTATTATTTTATTATTGTTCTCTGCCAATAAATGTCACTGGTTAGTTTTCCTGTGTAGTAAGATAGTTTTAGCCCTCTTAGGGCATTTAGTACAATCGTGCACCCATTTCCCTGTGATTAAGCATCTCTTGCTAAGTCTTACTTCCGAGTAGGGACAAATATGATTTCTTTGCAATGGATTTTTAATAATTCTAATATTCATTTTATCTTTCCACTATATATTTGGATTTTGTTGTTAGTTGTTGACTTTTCATTGTTTTAATTTTGTTTATAGATCAAGGGAAGTTCCACTCTTGACTCATGCTAATTCAGGTGGACAGACCTCTTAAGTGATAGGGTTGCCAGTAGTATTGATCTGCACGTCACTCATTAGAGCAGTCTTTCTCAACATGGTCATGTTGGACTACAACATCCATCATTACCAGCCAGTAAAAAAGAAATCCTGCGGTGACAACAGGGAAAGAGTTCTACTGCAGAGGAATGAAGCAGTTAGAGAATTCTGGATCCCTTATCTCTGAATATCTCTGGATCCCCACATCTTACAAGTGTCAAGGGCATTTGGCAGTTAGCCAAAATAGTTGATGTTGTTTGTGAGCTGCCTCCAGAAAAAAAAAGGCATGAATTGATGTTTAATTTTATTACATTAAAACAGTTTTTATGTACTTGTAAATAAAAGAATAATGTTATTATTCTGACCTCCGTGTATTTTCTTTTCTGGACTTAATGATGCTCAAAATCTCTCTAAGGTCTAGCTAATGGGCTTTCACTTTTCACTCCCTTCTGTTCCAACAGACATAATATGCATTCCTCTTTTTACAGCTTTACATAATGGAAGGACCAAATTTCCTTTTTAAGAAAAAAGAATCAGGCCAAGAGTACCTGCATCCCATTGAACTTGGAAAGATACCTTTTTGGATGCCAACCCCCAGAATCCCTCATACACATGACATGGAATGTGGTGGAGTCTCCGTCTTTGGAGGTTTTCTAAACAAAGGATGGATGACCATCTATAGGGAGTGCTTTAACTGCATTTTCCTGCATGGCAGTGAGTTGGACAGAATGGCCCTTGCCACCTCTCCCAGCTCTGTGATTCTGTGATTAATAATAATAATAATAATAATAATAATAATAATAATAATTTATTTGTGTTTCCCCACCTCTCGCAATGGATCGAAGCAGGGTTAAAGACTACTAAAATCAAATACATATGACACTCTATATAGACAGGCAGACAGAACTGGGGAGAAAGGATGAAACTGTGTTGGAAGATTTTCTTCCTTTTCCTCTAAAGAGTGGGAAAGATTGGGAGAGGGGAGGTATTTCAACATACACACACACACACCAACTACTGGTAGAACACTGCATATCTATCTTGAAATCTTGAACAGATTACTTGATTAGAAGTTCCATAAAATTAAGTTTAGTTTTCAACCAACCCTTATCTGACTGATGGTTGTGGTGATGATGAAGATGTTTTTATGTCCTATTTTTTTTACCTATCTATTTTTTTAAAAGAGTACTTTATAATAGTATTTCATGTTTTCTTCTACTAAACTATCAAATGAGCCTCTTTTTAAGACAAAAAACAACTTAAAACCTATGGTAAAAGAGGTAATGCTAATCCAGATAGAATTTGTTTGGTTTGTTAGTGATTTATAATAATCTTGCAGAGGAAATTTCCATTTTTCTTCTGATAATTTTCTGTTTGTATGTTCTCCTAAAGCATGACAGTTTGAGTTACTGCTTGTGATTAATCATATTTACGACAGAAATGTAGTAAGAACTGTAATAAGGTATTCTGAAAAACGACCAGTTCAGCCACAAAAATAAAAAACAGCTCTGGGATGAAAGGTCATCTAAATGGAAATGGGCCTTATACAAATAAGGAGGTTTTGTTTAGATGCCAACTGGGAAGCTATTATTTTCCCCCGAGATGACATTAGACCACCCCTTTGAGCTCTATAATTGCAAATTAATGAAATTGAAATTGATGTTCTGTCTCTTACTGTTCAGCAAGAAGAAAAGCACATGAACATGAACAAAGGCACATATCCCACTGAAGTTAATAGCTAAACCAACTTCACTTGATCTGAATAGTCATGGATTATGAGAGCATCACCTCTCACTTACCTTTCTGTTCCCAGACAGCAGTACTACAAGATCCTTCTTTCAGTGTTCTTGGCATTAGTAGTAGTAGTAAGAAAGAAAGAGGTGAAGCATCTACCTAGCAACCTATGATCTGTCATAAAGTAGTTCAAAAAACAGGCATACAGTATGTGCTGAATGTATTTATACTCCTGAAGACACAGCTTTGAATGGAATCAGCCCTGAGCCTGCAGGCCCAGATTTTCTGTGGTAAAGAATGCTTTTGCACACTTAAATCTAGTGCACCAACTGTACCCATTTCTAGAAATACCTGATTTGGTCATGGTGTTACATTCTTTAGTTACAGCCCTTTTGGATTACTGTTATGCACTCTACTTGAATTTCAGTTGATACAAAGAGCTGCAGCCAGAGTATTAACAGGCACCATGCAACTACTGTACCTGCTTCAACAGGACTCCTGTTGCAAGTGAGAGAATAGGCTGGCCCAGCTCCATCAGGGCTAGCCTGAAGAAAGAGCACCCTCCCTCCATAACTGTCATCCTTCGGCCTGTGAGG